>NC_143191.1:14512500-14767500 GCF_051530095.1 Phoenix dactylifera
AAAATAACGCATATTTATTATTTTCATCTATACCATATTAAGAAATAAAGTTTAAAATTTTGAATTATTCTTTAGCAGATTCAGCTTGTTAGCTTTTTTGATAAAGCTACTCATACTTTAATTCTAAAATGGTCATCTATTCTTAAAAAAACAACAATAAATGAAAAATGCAATCAAATAATACAGTATGTTGGGCAAGAAAATCTTTTCAAGTATTATAGCGCGCGCGCGCGCACACACACACACGCACATATATATATGTATATAAAGAGAGGGAGAAAATATCTTTTCAAGTATCATAGCATATATATATATATATATGTATGTATGTATGTATGTATGTATGCATGTATGTATTGTATATATGTATATATAAGAAAGAAACTATAATCAAATATCTCAATGAATAAGGAAATGAAAAATCAAAATGCTTTAAGAAGGAAGGTGGATTCAAATCACTATTTATCCATAATTTTTGAATTAGTTTTTATTTTACATATAGAATCATTAGTTCAATTATTTATGTTTTGTTTCCAAAACTCTAAAAGTAAAAGAATTAAAATAACAACACTGATATATGAGTTTATTGTTTCGATCACTTTTTAAAATGGCCATTTCATGTGCCTTTTTGCTATTTTATTATAACACTACTAGCAAATGGGCATGTTCGCAATTGGGAAAACAAATTAAAAGTTAGATTATAAATCATTGATGTTGCTCGAGTGCAAGTGTACTTGATCAGATTAATTATGCTCCAGCATGATCAGGTTCGGGGTTATGCATCATCCCAATCTGTACCAAATACGCATCTTAACTCTGATTTACGATCAACTGCATCCAACAAAAATATAATATTAATATAGCACTTTTATTATTATTTGTTAGCAATAGTACCAATTTAAGTGATGTGTAGATCGCACTTTTGTGCTCTCATCAATTGACGTGAGGTATATTATATAAAGATGAATTTAAAATCAATTAAACTTAAAAATCAAATAAAATTTAAAATGAAAAATAAAATGTACAATACAATAGAGAAATAAAAAGTAAAAATATAAAACAAATGATTACAAATGATCAACTAGATATTATAACAAAAGATTGCAAGTCATTCTATTTCTACAAATTGCAGAAATTTCTAGCCACAAGTGATCTGATCTTCAAAAATCTCATAAATCTTGCCTGTGAAGATTCTACATTTATGATGACTACAGTGAATTCTAAACCTCTGTCTTATATTATATGTAAAGTTAATGGGTGAGTTCCAAATTTGAATATAATAAGATGACATATTAAACTAATTTGCTTGGAGTAGAGGACAAGCGCCTATATTTATGATAAAATGAGATGTTAAGCTATGCAGGAAGGATTTTTTCCCAAAAAAGGATTTTCCCCCCTTTTTTGGTCGAGAGTGTTTTTGGAAAAAAAAAAGTGATGTGAAATCTTGATAAAATCCCCAATATTAAAATAGATTTCATTTTAAAATAATATAGATTATATTATTATAAAATTTCAGTTCATGCATATAGTATTGTCGATATACTATGATTTTATCAACTGTAATATTACTAATAATGATACTCATGCTATAAATGTAATATGGTTAGTGTTGCATGGAGACAGACACGGGAATCACAGATTTGGATACATATTCAAATGTCTGTCTTGACAAGAGGAAATAATGGAGATGCAAGGATACATACGATAATATATAATTTTAATTACATAATGCATATTTATATCTTATAAATTGGAAGACGTTGTATGGTTTCTCAATATGCATGTTTCTTATCCTACTTATTTCTAACATCAAAATGGAGGCTCTAACTCATTGTTGGTAAAGTGTAGCCCGCTGCAAATCTCTAATAGCTGCAAATGAAGAATTTTATATATGTATCCGATTCGGATATTGTATCCAACATGGTTGATTGGAGCTGGATGCAAGTGTTCAAGTAATAATGAATATGCTATATGTTGTATTTGATATATATTAAATTATATGATATCACGATACTATGTCAAACTCATTTTTATTGTTTCAGCATAACAACCGAACTACCTGCAACCATTTTGGCCTTAGGTTAAAACGCTACATTAATCCAATCATTTAGTTATAGTTTTTAGATGTTGAATTTCATGGAACCCAAGCATGGGATTTAGGTTGTTTTAGCAACTAGAATTGTAGTAGGTTCAATTACGTGCAACCAAATGTGTATGCGCTAAAAACTAAACAACAAAGCTTTTTTATTTGCAGAGTTATTATTAATATAACACAACAAAATTTGGTTTTAAACACCTTGTACTATAGATGGAATTTTAATATATATATATATATATATAGGGGATTGATAACCTACTCTCTGTTATGGTATGTTATCAATCTACCCATTTTTCCGTAGACAAAAAATACCCTTACTTTTTATAACTCTTAAGGGTATTTTATGTCTTTTTACAATCTCACATTAACTCACCCTCTCAACCCCCCAATTAATACTCTCTCTCTCTCTCCTCAGTGTATATATATATATATATATGTAGGTATGTATATGTATGCATATATATATATATATATGTATTATTATATATGTATATGTATACATACATACATACATATATGTATGTATGTATGTATGTTTGTTTGTTTGTTTATATGTTTATATATATATATGTATATATATATGAGAGAGAGAGAGTATATTAATTGGGGGGTTGAGAGGGTGAGTTAGTGTGAGATTGTAAAAAGACATAAAATACCCTTAAGAGTTATAAAAAGTAAGGATATATATATATATATATATATATATATATATTATATATGTGGGATTGTAAAAAGACATAAAATACCCTTAAGAGTTGTAAAAAGTAAGGGTATTTTTCTCCAATGAAAAATGGGAGTAGGTTATCAATCCCCATACACACACACACATAGAGTTAATGTGAAGATAGTTTGGTTTTTTGTTTATTTTTTATTTGTTGAGAGAGAGAGAGAGAGAGAGAGAGATAAAGGGTGGGAGACCCACTCAATATAAGTTACCCAGGCTTAAGTACTTTGGGATGCACCACCTAGGACCTGAACCTAGAATCCTCTTCGTAGGAGTAATATATGACAACTATGATAAAGCCTAGTTGGCAAACAATTTAGTTTACTTGAATAACTATTTGGCATGCAGATTAGATTTCCTTTCGTTGGGAAGAAAAATTGTGAACCATACTTGTACATGCACATGTATAGGAAGGTAGCGATATGTCTCATAGGAGTTCATTTGTTGAATCATCATATGAATTACGAGGCATCGAAATTTGTAGCAAGCTTTTGAGGTTGTAGAATGTCGTCGTTGTTATATGGAGTAATGTTGTCGCTATTGAATGAGCATCGTTTGCTATTTTTATCATATAGAAGGGTACCGAACAAAAATGCATGTGTAAACGTATCTTACCTAGTAGCAACACTAGCCACATGTTTCCCTTTCTAATTGTTGGTTCGCCATCCAATTCATGTGGAACTTGAATGTTTATCAGGGAAGGTGTGGATAATGATTAGGCTTTTCCTAATACTTAAATGGGTTGTTTTATGCCATATCATTTTGGCTATTAATAACATTATTGTAATAGTTATTAATGCATTTCTATCCAATTATACATGTTTATATCATTACCATAAAAAAGGGCCATTACCTAGCTATAGTCTCGGCAATCCAGGGTCCTCAGAGGGGCAAACTAGGATAGACATCAACTTGTGCTATTTACGGACTTGAACTTGTGCTATTTCGCTTGGTAGCCCAAGCCTTTTACTATTGCCCCAGGCAAGATTTGCCGTCTTGGTACCGAACTCTATACTAGCGGTTGCTAGCATAGTATTGGTATAGTAGGGTACGGAATTTTTTTGGCGTACTGAGTGTTGGTACGCCATCCATATCGGATACTGATACCGAACCGATATGATACGGTATGCCCCTTACTGTCCGGTTCAGGCCGATAAGGCATACCATGGCACCAGGCAACTGCCCCTATTATATACCATTACCTCGATGAAAATTCCAAAACTTCACATAAAACCACTATCGAAGTAAATATAATGGCAAAATGGATGGTGTAAAGAGTTGACTAGAGTTAGATATACGTGAGATAGAAGCGACGGATCATCATTCCCTTATTAGACTTAAGAGAAAAGCCTTTATTATGATGCATTAAAGGGGATAAAATAGAAGAGGGGGTGCAAATTGCGCAATTTTGAAGTACAATGTAGCCTTTTTCTTTGAGTAGGAATGCTAATGGCTAGCTAGGACTATGAACATGTCAGACTAACTTGGTCCATCAAAAATTTTGACTGGACCTAGTACTGACTTTACCTAGATATGACCAACCGTCTTCAAACTTGGGCTTCGCTTGACAACAAAAGCTAGACTGAGCTTGACTCTTGCCGACTTTTTGTCTGACCAAATTTGGCTTTAAATGCTTCCCACATTTAGGTCCATTTGCATGTGTTCAATCCATTTACATGAAGTCTTCAAGAATGTAATTGCAAATAAGTTAGTGCAACTCTAAATAAATTGATGAGTGAAGACATAAACTTGAAATTGTTCATTCGATTATGCAAAGTGCAAAAATGGCAAGTAGATTCATTTTTATCAGAAAATTCCCGTCCTTGACAAAGTAATAGCAACTCGAAGGGAACCATATTTCATTTTAGAATGTCTCATTAGAACTTCAAACTTGAAAAGGCAAATTATGATAAATAGATGCTCTACTAAAAACAAACTATTTTTAAAAAAATGCAACTTATGACTTGCCTCTAAATGAATGAAACATTAACAACAATCAAGGCATATAATTCCTTTCAAAAACATTAGCATCATCTAGACTATCATTATCAATGTATCAAACTTTTCGGGACTTGTAAGTTGTAACTATCAGAAAGAAAAAGGATAATCAAGTTAGAGCAAGGTTTGTTGTATCATGCTGCATAGGGCAGTATAGCCCGTGCTTAACTAATCCTAGGCGGAACTGGGATGAAATCTTATGTCAAACCGATTTGTGCTTCTCGGTTCTGCTTGGTACGGGTCGATCTGACTAGTAGCTGTCGATTCCCAGGTGGTATTGGTTGGGAGCATGAGAAATGGATATGTCGAACTTTTTTCTCTCGTGGGTTATTTGAGAGTGCTTTGTCACCAAGTTTTTCCCTATTTAGGGCTCCTTCGATCCAAGAGCATCACCAAAGTATGCAAAATCTCCTTCTTTTTGGTTTTCTATGCCAAAAATAGCCAAAAAAATTAAAGAAAAGAGGAATCATGTCCGAATTTTATATTCTAGCATGATTTCATGACATGGTGTATTGCTAACTAGGATCTACCTAATGAGACAAATATTATTTTTCTACAATACGAATTTTGGAAAAATAATTTATAAAATAAAAGTGCTAGTCAAGAACAAAAAGCAAGTAACTAGGCTATGACATTGAGTGGCAGCATGGAACCATGTTACAGAATCAACATTGCTAGAGGTGGAACTGGTGTGACTTGAATATAGGGAAAGTAGAGTCACTAGGCTAATCTAAGTGGTGGAAGGCTGCAAGGTACTGAACAAGGTCCAGTTAATAAGGAATCATCTTCAGGGAGAACAGGAAAAGCCAAAGAGAAACAAAGAGGGATCAATTGATGAATCTCCCAATCACTAGCTTATCATACGAATGATCTAAATCCATATGAGGTGTAGATCTGGCATGGAGGTTCAGATTTAGGCCACTAAATAGGTGAATTCGGGTGAGGAATGGCAGCAGGACAGGTCGCCAGACATAGAGCACAATTTGAATTCTTATATTATGAGAGGGGTGGTGGATCAGGGGTAGTCCACAGATTCAAGCTTTATGAGGAATCATTCAGTTAGAGGTGATGGTAGTGGCAATGATGGTAGTAGAATAGAGTCCATGTTTGGGGTGTTCAGTAAGAAAGGGAAGAAGATCAAAGGGAGTGCATGGGCCAGTGCCAAACATCTGTGATTTGGATTTGCAGACCTGCCCAAGCACAGATACCAAGCAACTCAGAATTGATACAATATTTAAGAACATGAACAAAATATGTGGAGGGCAATTGAGAAGTGGTTTTATTTCAGCCATATACCTGCTTATGTGGCTGCAAACACCTACTACTGCAGCATGATTGGCCGTTCAGAAAGCCAATCCGGGCGTTGATTATCCTGGGCCGTTGATTATCCTGGGCCTTGTGACGTATAGGGTGACCCGCCCAGGACTTGATTAAGCTCAGAGATTGGGTGGTTTCATTCTAGAGCAGATAAGCCACATATGGTGTGACTTTGATTTGTGATGCATTGTTTGGGCCAAGTAGACAAAGCATCATAAAGTTCATTATACTCTATGGTAGGAGGATATTCTTCCACAAATTCATCGAAGTACAACAGTGACTACATCCCTGGCTTGGAGAAGGGAGTGAGTGATCAGATGGGGGAATAGAATATCATGTAGGTGGTCATAGATAATGGAGCTCAGTACAAGGTCTGAGAGGAGCTAATGATTAACCGGCAATATGTATTTTGGACCCCATGTGCTGCCTGTTGCATTGGTCTATTTTTCAAGGGTGTAGGCAACATCTGAAGAGTGAAGTAGGTGATGGCGACTAGTCCATCGGTAAAACTATATATAATCATACATGGATATTGGTATTGTAAGGAGGTTTGTTAGGGCATAGATATTGAGTTTGGCCGTCACTCAATCTGGCATGCACTCCTATTGGCCTGAAGATCCTCATTGATAAGAAATCATGGTTGACAATCATGTTTACAGTGATGACTAGCTAAATTCTAGATGGACTTGTGAAGGTACATATGGAAACAAAGTAATGGGGATAGTTTTGGGCATGCAATGCTGGCAATGGGTTGTGGAATAGAGAAGGCAATTGTTTGCTAATTGCAACCAAATAAGGTAATGCATATTTTAAATTTATCTATTCATTTTTTACTTTAATTATTAGTGTATATATATAAGTTGATCATATTTTTCTTTTCGTTCTTAGGCACACCGCAAAAATTGACTTTGTTGATAATGGGGTGAATGGTGATACTGATTTTAAAAAGAATAATGTACCTTGAAGACTGTTGTGCCCATGTATTTGAAGTTACATAGTTAAAGTTGCATTTGCTCATTTAAAATCACTTCATTTTTTATTAATTATCTTTTATTACAATTTTACTTTTAGATTTGAAGTTGCAGTGAGGTATTTTTAAAGGATTATGGTTTCGTTCAAAAGAGCAGACTTTTTTGGCTGTTATTTTGGTGGGTTTAAAGATTGGCTTTTGAAATTGTCCTCATCAGATTTACACTTTTATGAAAGTTGCCACCTTCCCTCTATTCTCGTGATTAAGATCAGGCAAGATGGATTTGGCTACTTCTAAGTAAGCATCCTTTATGGTTGTACCTAGGAAAAACTATGTATTTGACACCCAAGGAGTCATGGATTCCTTGTGCGCATGGTGGAGCCCCTATATATCATGCCTGTTGCCTTTGTGAGTTCACCGTAACTCAATGAACTTTAGAATTTTGTGAACCCTGCATGGTATAGAGAAGTGGTTGTGATGCGATTGAAGATTTCAACCATAAGGGGCATGTTTGGTGTTGCTTCCGCTTTTTAAAAAGTAATTTTCAAATATTGGATTTATTTAGTTTCAATTAAAAGTACTTTTTCGTATATTTAGCATTTGGTGATCAGATTTGTTAAAACTACCTTTTGTAGATGAGCTTAACATATTTGGAAGATATGGAGCAATCTTACAAAAGAAGTTAGAAATTAATTTTTCTAGCTTCTTGTAAAAGTGCCTTTTTGACTTCTACTTCCTATAGAAGCACTTCTCAAATGATATTGCCAGACACTTATTTTTTTTAGGATTTATTTTTTTCACTTTAAAAATTGTAAAGGATTTTTTTTTTAATAAAAAAAAGCAACACCAAATTGCCGTACACTCTTTTCATAGGCTTAGAGTGCAAGCAAGTGCACAAACGTGGAAGGAATTTAATGAAATATATCATGTAGATCTGAATGTGGGAAACAAGTTCATGAATAGAGCTCAATGACTACCATTTTTAGAGAATGAAGACTAAAAAGAAAAACAAAATTTTGGACTTGATGGGGTAGTTTTGTGAACCATATCATGTGGCATAAAAATGATGAAAGCATGTCATGGATGGTATCCTATAAGATTCATTACTACTATTTCTAGTAGCATGCAGGTTGGAACGAAACAAGTGTTGTGGGTTGCATCAATGGACAGGTGTTCATGAACTATCTTTTAGCATTCAATCATGGGAATAGAGTTCATAAGATAATTCTACAAGATTCAGAATTACCATATTTGGGATGATGCTGATTAGTGAGAAAAAAAATATTAGTCTCTGTGACTGAATGCATGAACCAATGTGTTCATGAATAATGATTAATTCTTATATTTGAACAAATGAGTATCTAAGGGCAACTATAGTGGAACTGGAACCGCCTTGGTGTGTTAACTGGTTGGGATTTGTCTGGGTTTAACATGATCTGGATTTGACTCAAGTTTGTTTTGAATCTAGAAAGCCAGACTGGATATTAGTCTGAGCAAAGTAGAGTCTAAATCAAATTCAAGGATGAGATATGGTAGAGTTTGATAAAACTAGTTATTTATAACTGCTTCATAGATTGAGCAACATCTTATATGACATTCAAAATGAAAGAAAGAATTATATATTATTCTCAAACCATTTTTGAATTGTGTAGTTTTGAAGGAGCTGTTTTGTCTTGTAACAGTCCTTGGTATGTGAGTAACTTAACATTAGCTAAGAGATGTAATGCAGTTTCTCTTTGATGATGACATTTTCAAGTTTCGAACTTTGGGTCAGTTGTATTATTTAACTTGTTGATGAGTCAACAATTTGCTTATGAAAAAAATCTAATAGCTAGTAAAAAGTTTTTTTTGTTGTTATAAAGTTCATAAGGAGTCACATGTTCTAAAGATTGGAGCATGCCCTATGGATGACAAGGTTATATAAACAGTTAGTGTGCATTTCTTGAGAGGGCCATCACTTTTTTATGTACCATTTAGCATCTTCTGCTTCCTTGTGAAATCACATCTCAATCTTTGTTGGAAAATGAAGGTTATGAAAAATTCTAAGTTCAAAGTACCTGCCAGATTGAAATGGTCAGGGCTGACAATGGTGAATGATCATGTAGGTCAAAGCTCACAGGCAAACTGAAACACATTAATATCATTAGGAGGGTGTAACTTGGTAAATTGCCAAGATATCTGGATTTAAAAGTAGAGAGTACTAACTTAACTCAGGACGAGAACATGATTATGGTGAGATTACTAGCTAGTTGAATTGGCAAAGTCACTGGGGGTGGGTTCTAGTGACTTGGGTTCAAGTCTTATCCTCACCCTAACTTTGGCCAGGTTCCCTCCCATATTATTTCTCAGAAGTGAGATAGTTGTGCCACACACGAGAGAGAACATGATCATGATGAGATTGAAATAAGACTAAACACCATCTAGATGCGGAAATTGCTCGTCGGTAGATCTAGAGTTAATATAGAAGGGCGGTATGGATGTTTCTACCTTCTACAAACTTGTGAGTATTCAGCAAAGGTCCAGTCTGTCAAAAAGTTGTAACTGGAGTCAAGCTGACCTTACACTCATGTCTAGATATAAAGCAATGGTGGGGCATGAAGCTGTGGAAGGGTGGGTATAGGGATCAAAAATGTATTTGGGATCAAAGGGAACAAGACAATCTGATGGCTTTACGATTGTGTTCCATTAATGATCTGGGTGATGAAGAAAGGTAATAAATGCAAAATGGTTATAATTGGATCCATGAGTGGAACTTTTTTTTTTGTCAAAGAAGCAAATGTAAATTGAACATGATGCCTGATCTTTTGCCTTCTTCCTTTTGTAGAGCTTTTGGTAAATGAGACGGTCAATGGTTGCAGCTCAACCTTTTAGAATCTAGAAATTGGAAACTGTATTGAAAAGGGGAAAACAAACTCCCGTCACTTCAGATTGGGAAAAGATGAAAAGTAATGAAGTTTTCTTTTAAAAAGCATCACTAAATGCAAAAGATCTCTTGAGATTGGAATTCTGACGGGGTTCCTCATAACGGGAGTTTGATGGTTTGGTGATGAGCATGGAACTCTTGTGAAGTCTCTTTTTTCTTTTCATTTTTAAGGAGGTTCATAGGCAATGGGCAACAATGGGGGGGTGCCTGCTGTGGTTGATAAGCATGTGTTTAGAGGACTAGACATTAAGAGCTTGGGCGGCTCATTTTGAGCTTCTACAATAGGAAATTGTTGGTAGCTGAGGGTGGTCTCTAATTTTAGATTTACAACCGACCTGGGTAGAAGCATTTGACATTATGATGGTTTTTGGCTTTCTACGCTATTCAAGATGTTCAGCTTAGAGGTAACGGTGAAAAACAATAATTTTGAGAGGACTGAGAATCACATGAACAATATTATTTCAAACTAATAAAAAAACTACCAAATTGTTTACAGATTTTGATTCTGTGAATTATTTCAGGTAATCTAGGTAGTCTAAAATTGTCCAGTTACTCACAAATTTAAACTCTATTAGAAAAATTTTCACAACTTATTTAAGAAATACTTGTGTTACAGTCGGTGATAGTTTTACTTTCCCATATCCATTTTTACTGTTCAAGTGTGTTGTATGCTTTTCTTGTACAATTAAACATATACAAATATGTTTGTAACCATAATCATTTATATTTATTTATTTTATTCACTTCATTCTTTTTTTTCCGTGTCTTTTGGTGAAATTTGCCTCTAGCCAAGCTGTTCCTGAAAATGCTTGAGATTGATTGTGAATGGTGTGAGTTAGGTACTTCCATGAGGATCTCCTTGTCTATACTGTGCTATCTTATAGTCCAAATGCCTGGACCTAGGGCCATGCAAGGCTGGATGCTGAAGTCTGAGCCATCCTCATTGCTGCATCCCTTCCCCTCATGTGTCACGGCCTTCATCTAATTATTGATCGAAAAGTCTTTTCTTTTCTTTTTCTTCTTTTTGTTATTGCTAGTCTCAATGTCACAGGACTTGATGCGGTGTTCAGTAAGATTTTGTTTTCTTTTTTTTAATTCCTTCTCATGTTTTTGTGAACTGTAATCTTGGACTCTCAGATTTGCCAATGAGAATAAAATGAAGCGGCAATTGGAGAAAGCAATTTTTTCTATTATGTCTCAGGTGAATTTTGCATACTAAGGAGTGAACAGAACAATGGGTTCTTATCTGCACAATTATCACGCATTTATGAGGGACTTAAAAAATGTAGTTCATAAGAGCTGTCTACTCCAAAAATTTGATATTTTATGTTTGTTGTTAAGATAGTTGGAATTGGATTTCTGAGCAGAGCCAGTAATTACCTTCCGCTAGGAGGAAGAAAGAGAGAACAAATGTTGACATGCACATATCATGGGAAGGTGGCAAGTTTTAAAGTAACAGCTGTCAATCCTCTTTGTTCTGTTATATATATATATATATATATATATATATATATATATATATATATATATATATATATATATATATATATATATATATATATATATATGTGATAATAAGAGGAAGCAAAGATAATGGATGCTAAAAAGGATTATGTGGTATTAGAATTGATTGTTTATAACAGAAATGGTGGCTGTTATTTTTTAATTTGTATTGTTTCTTAAAACAAGACAGCATCTCTTTTCAAATTTCAGATTTTTCTACTAATTTTTCTCGTAAAAGAGATTGTACAGCCGGAAAATAATAATTCTTTGGTGAATAATTATTTGAAAAATAATGTCATTATTAGTTATAACAGCATTATAACGGTCATTATTTCAATTCTAAAAATTTATAAAAATGTATTGTAGTTTAAATAATGCTTATAATCATTATAATGGTTTTGGTGGGGGTCATAACACAGATAAGATGGTTATGGAAACCTTGGAAAGGAGCATGACAGGGATCAAAAGAGATTGCAGCTTGGGTGTGTAATGCTCTCTCTTGCAGTCAAAAGAAAAAGAGATTGCAGGTTGAACCATGATTCAACTCGAGGTTGTTTTAATCAACATGAGAAGTGGTTTGTTCCCAGTCAAATGGCATGAAATCATGAATACAACTTCAATTTTTTTTCGCTTTTTTCAGAAAAAAAATATTTAGGGAAGTGACAAATCCAGGGATGTGTGTTAAACGCTCTTCATACGGCCTTGGCTGCATGCTCCCCGTCCACACGGGACTCTTATTTAGTCAAAAGAAAAAAAAAAGTTGTTCACGCTAGGTAAAACCCTAAGCCTCTTCCTGAGATGATTGTTATATGCTATGCCATTTTGCCCTATATGAGATTACAATTATAGCCAGCTGTTTTTATCAGGGCACCCATCACTTTTAGCCGAGAGGTTGCAAGATATATGGTAGCGGCATTTGGTGACTGAAATGAGATCACTAAGTTGATCTTAGATAATTGATAACTCTTATTAGTAATTAACATCTCCACGTATTTTTGAGTAATCTATTTGGTATTCCAAGAGTATCCAAAATTACTGACCATATAATATTAAAAACTACAACTGATATATTCTATAAAAATATATATATTAATTATATAAAATTCTATTATAATAAATTTTAATATATTAATTATTAATATATTTTATAAAAATATTTATCAATCCTATAAATTATTAATCTGATTCAAATTTAAATGTTACTAAAGAATTAATATCTCATTGATAGTTATAATATATGATTTTTTAATACTAAAATTTATTTTGTTCAGAAAAATAAGGTAAATAGAAGTAATATTTAAAAAATTTTGTAATACACATATAAAGTACAATAATGCATCTCTTATAATTTAAAAATCTAATTGAATAATAATATCATAATAATATGATTAATAATATATTAGAATATAATATATCACAAATACTATATATAATATCAATATAAATTAATATATAATATTGGTATAATAATTTAACGGTATATTAATATACTATTTTTTCTTGCTAGACTAAAAAAAAAAATTCCAAATTTTAGCCCATCATTGCCTTGAGGTGATCTTGGATATTTGTCCTGAAGAATTTGTTTTCTTTTAATGGGCTAGACTGTGATTTGAGAAGTAGGGTAATTTAGGATTGCTACCACATAGGATCATCATGGAACAATTAAATGAGGCGTGGCAAGGCACCATCTAGTATCAAATGTTATATCTTGAAACATCCAAATACATGTTGCAAAAATTAAATCTCTAACAACATGCATTTGATTATTAGCCACACAACAATAATGGATTAATTGAAAGGTTAATTGCCAAACATAGTCTAGCATATTGTGGTTTTTGTTTTTGTTAATTGGAGGATATAAAAATAAAATTAACGTTAGGCATGCATGCATGCAATACACCTGGTAATTTATTCCTGTGTAGGCCGTGATTGGGTCGGGTCAGGTATCAAAAGCTACCCCAAACAGACTTGAACTTTGCAATAGGTTTGACTTTGATTACATACGCAATCCATTCAACATTAGGTACGGTCGGGTCTAGGTCATGTACCAAGTTCATAGGTTGGAATGACATTCCAATTAAAGACTAGCGTACAGTTGATTAAATCAATGTTGCAGAAGTTTGGATTACCGACCAACCATCCTGGACTCACCAACAAAAGCCAAATGGGTTTAATATCTGTTTAATAATAAATATTATTAGATTTATTACTCTGAAGGCTCAACCAGTCGAGAGATCAAGTTAGTAACCTTCCAAGTGATCTATACCTTTTTCATTAAAATTAGTGAAAAAGGGGAAAAAACTCATAGAATGAATGATTCCTGAAGCATTGCATAGAATCAATATGGAAGCAGATAACCTTGTAATCTGGTTAAAGCACAGTGTGAAAAGGTTTGACTAAGCTGTACTCGAGACTTCAAATCTTATGAACGCGAGGACGTGAAGTAGCGCTAGGCTGCTGTAAAATGAAATGTTTCACTAGTACCCAAAAAGAAAGCAATTCTTTACATTCCCATACGATGGATTGTCAAAACAGTTTGAACACTACTTAAAACTATCAGAGGACTTTAGCAGTGTTTTGACTCATTGTTATTTTAATGAAAAAAAATGTAAGATGGAGATTAAAGAGTTTTAAGATATCACTAATTCTGCAAGCTGCAGTTCTAAATACATGAAACGTACAATTATGGCCTCTAAATCAACAAAAGAACACCAGTTGGATTACATTTATTACATTACTTTTTCCCTATTGGATTGCTACTTTGAACTGACCAAAACAATCCTGAACTCCAGCCTGCCAATCTTGTACAATAAGCAATCTTGATAGCACCAACACCACAAGCAGCAAAATTGATAACTGTTAAGACCTAGATGTTTCATTTTAACTTCTAACGCTAAGCATCCCTAAATATGAGGCAATACAACAAACTACAAATTAATGTATAAATAGTCAAGTGCCAAATGATGCAATGGCATCCATCTCCTCTTGCAATAGAAGAGCATCAATGAAAACGTCTAGGCTCTCCCCTTCCAGGACATCCTCTATGGAATGGTGAGTGATCCCAACCCGATGATCCGTGACTCGCCCCTGGGGAAAATTGTATGTCCTGATTCGCTCAGACCTGTCACCACTTCCAATCTATTGAAGGCATTAGAAATCCTGTTGGCAAGTCAATAACAATGGAGAGAACTTAAGTACTACTGCCTACTTGCTCTGCTCGAAGTTTCGATCTGTTTGTTTGAAGTCTAGATCTCTCCATTTCATATAGCCTTGCACGTAGCACTTTAAGCGCCTTGGCTTTGTTCTAAAGTGATACGGGAAAAGAGTTACACTAGTCATTTCCAATTCATTCGGTTATGCAATGGATCTTTAGCAAGGAGCAATATTACAAGTTAGATTGAAAAAATTGCTTAAGAAATTGACATTAGTCTGTGTCTCGATACTACTTATTATCATGCCCGCATAGCATGCCAGCATATTGTGGACAAAATATGAAAAATATGCATGAGATGGCATCTCTTACCGAGTGTTGTGATCTTTCATCTTGTATCGCCGCTGTTATTCCCGTTGGAATGTGAGTTATCCTAACAGCACTGTTTGTGGTGTTTACAGACTGACCTCCACACCCACCAGATCTGTATGTATCAATTTTCAGGTCTTCATTACGCAACTGAATATCAACCTGCAGAGTGGTTGATGAAAAAGCAATTCATATCGTCATGTCATTCTGGTGAAACATACTAAAGCAAGAAAGATTCAAAATAACTTTAAAAAGGAAAGAAAAACAAAGTGGAAAAGGATAAATTAGTTTTAACAGTTACACAGGCTTAACAAAGAAAGGCCTAGAGATAATTTAGAACTCGTACATTAAAACATAATCTATTAGTGGCAGCTCATGGTTCTATCCTGAAAACTAAGCTGGATTGCACAGATTCTTTAAGTACAAAGGCATTGTCATGCAACAAAATAACAAAAGCAAGATGCATATTCATAGAATTTCACGGACAGCAGTAAAATACCTCTAGAAATCTAAACCTATCACCAGATACAACACTACACTGAACAGAAACTGCTTGATAATGTTCATGCCCATTTCCACCCATTCTCAAATAAATGAAGCAGCATCATCAATCTCAATACAAATTTTAGGAGTAGCCAATGCTTTACCAAGATCATATTGAACAAAAGCATACTATGATGAGAAACATTTGCTCCATTATAATATATAGTTCCCACCGTAAACCTGCAGCTAGGGCATCACGGTACCAGCTAGCGAGAACACATACACATACATAAAAGCTTCCAGGGAAAGTTTGAAGTGCTAGCAGTACTAGCACAGAAAGAAATTGACATTGTAAAAGGACATTTGCACACTGTGCACTTCTTATGCATTAGATGCATTTCTTCTTTGCAATGACCATTATGAAACATCTCATTAGTAACCTAATGATATTATTCAGAAAAAAAGAAGCTAAAATGGATATCAGAAGGCAGAAAAAATAATAGTTGATCCCATCATAGGATATTCATGCTACTCTCACATTCTAACAAGATCACATGCACTGATCTTCACCTCATCAGCCTGAGGAAGTATAGCAACAGATACAGCACTGGTATGCACACGTCCTGATTTCTCTGTCACTGGAACGCGCTGCCAAATATAAAATATGTTGAGATTCGTAGAAAGAAATGCGTTAGCTATACTCCACCAAGTTAAATAAGATTGAGAATAACAGTCTCCACCACACCTGAACTCTATGAATGCCCCTCTCAAATTTAAGTTTTCCATATGCACCAGTTCCTGATATTGTTCCACTGGCTTCCTGTAATATAAGTTATACTATATAACAGCACAAATTTTATTCATTTAAATTTCATATGGAAACAAACAAGGCTTTAAATTTTCCAAGGATCAATTTAGTTACCAACTTGTAGTTTCGTGCATACAATTCATATAGATCAATCTACGAAGGTGCATACAACATGTGCATGCACATATTTAGGCATGCATATACAGACATACATACATAAAGACTGTTACTCCAGAAGCAGAACATCATAAGTACCTTGTATCCTTTTAAATCAGACTCCATTATATGTAAGACATCAAATTTCCATCCCTTCTTCTGTGAGTATCGCTCATACCTGTTGTGGTATTTTTTTTTTTTTAAGATGCTTAAATTCAAGCACCACCTGCATTCTGTAAACAGCAAAATAACCAGGAAAAGAAGCGTACATTCTCAATATATCCATTGCAAACAAAGAAGCTTCTTCACCTCCAGTTCCTGCCCAAATTATAATCCATCTTAAATTTCAGTTGTAACTACCAAAGAAATTAGCCAATCAACAAGACGTGACAGCAGACAAAGCCATGCATATTCAGAATCATCCAAGCAACATTAAAGTCATGTCACCTGCTCTAACCTCCAAAACACAGTCCCTCTCATCAGCATCATCTTTTGGAAGCAAACTTTTAAGCAGCAGATGCCGCAATCTCTTCTCCTCCTCCACAGCTTCCACCAATTCATCTGCTGCCATCTCTTGCATGTCTTTATCTTCAAGAGAATCAGATATCAATGACCTCAGACCATCAATCTCCTGTAAATTAAAATGTCACACCCCATGTTTGGGAAAATTTGTGATGTTACTGACTTCTTAAGGTGCAAATCCACTCCAAATATTACATGAATTTTCAATAGTTGAGTCATTGGAACACAAAATTTCTCAATAAGAAAAAAAATATCATTACATGAATTGCTGATACACAATAGCTATTATTTTTAAAAATATTAACAGGGCAAAAAGAACTGCACAAATTACCAATTGAATCAAATCTATAAGTCATATGCTACAGGAGAGGAAGTTGCAATAAAGAACAGCCATAGGTAAACCTATTTGGCTTCATGACACAATGCCAAGAGATGGAAGCAGGAACATAACACATATGATATGTTATTTGCAGGTATACGGTTTTAATATATGAAACAAGGATAATGTTTAATTCTTAAAATAAGGTCTGGAGGGAAGTTTAGAGGGTACAACTTCAATATATATATATATATATATATATATACAGACACATAACATCAAAAGTTTTGCAGCTGGACAATCCAGAAAAAAGTTTTATATTAACAACATGGCCATTATATGTAACTTTTTCCTTCATCTTTTTTATATAACTATCTTATAAAGAGTCCCAATGGGACAAGAAGAAAGAGTTAGAAACTATCCATCTCCCCCCTAGAAAAGCTTTCAAGCCGGTAACCAATTTCATCTTCATCCATCCATCTCCTCTCCTGTACATACATATCTTTTCTTCTTAACAAATACATCCACCGTGTTTTCTATTTTACTCTCCTTCAAGAAACAGAAATGATGAATGAACCAAGAAAAAGTGACTGCATTCACCAATTATGCAAACAGCAGATAATATGTTTATTCAGACGGCATTACAGGCAACCATCTTCCTTTACGTGTGTGCCAACACCAGTCAATATAATGAAAATAGAATATAGAATACAATCTCAACAAAAAATATGGCCCTTCTCAAAGCTAAAGGTCAAGATACATGGTGCCAAGTTCAACAATCTTATTTTCGTTAACAAACAATAGGAACAAAGACAGACATATATAAGTGAAGACTGGTGGCTGAACAGTAAAGACGTTTCAAGAGTGTCATATGACCATTACATGCCTTGGTGACTTATGGGGAAAATATCTATGAAATGACAAATAAAGCCTGAAGCTCTGTACTATTCAAAACAACAAGAAATAAACCCTATGAATGTGAAAGATAAGATGATCGAGATAGAAGTGGTAAAAGTAGGGCTATGTAGGTTAGTATAAGGAACAATTATATGAAGTAGGTATATAAGTTGCATTGTTGAGGCTATGGTATGGTGTCATGCCCCAAAACATAAATCTTAGAATTAATCAGTGTAAAAGTAGCATTAAACTTGGATCATCCTCAAAGAAGGCATATATCTAACAGAGCATAACCTGGTGTGCACAAAACATTAATTTTAGTCAAAATAGAAAAACAAAACTTTAACATAATCTATTATACACGTCTTTTGAAATTACAAAGCAACACCATGCCAAAATACTATATTGCCAGAGTTGTTAAAAAAAAAAAATAGACCCAAGAGCAACTTTATAATGCTAAGTCCTCTTTCCCTTAAAAGCTCCACTACAGCCGGTACACAGCTCAACAGCAAACTCCAAACATGATTAAGGAATTTAAGTTTTCATTGGAAATAGATCACCTTTAAAACATGTCATATTATCATTGGAAAATTCAAGTGAAGGTTCACTACAACCATTTTATAATGAAATCTAAATCTAATTTTCTAAAAAGAATGAGAAACTAATAAAGGTTCAAACACATAAATAGATAAGCATTCAAATAGTTCCAATAGTATCATAAATCAAATGAAAGTTCAGGTGAAGATTCAATGAAACAATATGATAACAAATAACAATTTGATTCTCTGTTAAGGTATGAGATAATGTAAAAATGGCATAAGTCATTCTAAATTTCAGATAAGCTCAGGGTAGTTATATCCTCATTATTAATGTAGGTGAGGACACTCATTGCTAATGTAAGAGAAACCAAGATAATCTTTGCCCAATCTTCCCTTGTTCATTCTCCCAAAGGACCTACCCTCCTTTCCCATTTTCATCCCTAGCCTGCCCCTGCTGGCCTTTATCAATAGGCATAAACAGATGGTTAAGAAGGATCAGTTCCCTAGGTTGGTTTGACCATGAGGTCGGTTGGATGAGTTGGTTAGAGAAGTCAGTGCTCAGCAGGTAGGCTACCAACAGGACCACAAGAAAGAGTGTTTATTTATATGAATATGAACATCATTTAAAAATATATCCTTTAAAATATTACATGTAAATAAGAAATTACCCCAATTTGAGTTAAATGAAAATACTCAAAGATTCAAATTCAAAAGTCGACTCCTCAACTAAATATCCAATTTCTGATATTTAGGGTTGGATCAAAACAGCATCTTTTTTATACAAAGATAATTTAAAAGGACTCATAAATTATGTTAGATCCAAACATCACTAGAACTTAGTTCTGGTAAATGTCTAGTACACCAATCTCCAAGATTTCATCTAAAATAGTGCAAATCAACAGATACTGCATGAAGCCATCAACCGAATGGTTCATATTCTAGTGCTACACGCACATATATGATCAGATATAGCATGTCTAGCAAAACATCAGAGGAGGCCTTCATTAGAACAGGTCTTTTGAATGGATTGAAAGTTGAGATAAAGAAATAGTAGACCTAAGTAAACATCTAGAGAGAAGTGATTGAAAAAGAATTAAAATAGCTTGGGGAAATTTTTAAGGAAGACCTCAAACGAAATAATGAGTCAATGTGGGCAAGTAATAAGGCATGGGTTCATGCCTTGATGGATATGACCATAGTTTATATGACCATAGCTTGTAGTCTGAAACTTTGAGATTTGAAAGGAAAAATTCATATGACACCTAGGCAACAGTTCATAGGTCAATTAACAGGGTACGTTAGTAATGGTCAACCATGACCAAGACTACAATCATTTACATTTTGGTCGAGAATTTTTAAAAAATAATGTTAAACAAGGCAAAGTAATTAAATTACCTCCTTTTTGGTTCTCAACTCCTTGATCAGCTCCACAGAGCTCCCTAGTTTTCGTAGCTCCTTATTGGCCTTTGAAACTCTGTTGCTGAAACTGCTGGCTGTCTTCAATTAGCATCATAAACATGAAAAAACATGATAATTAGTCAGCTAATTTAATTAACAACGATGCAACATCATCATTATAGAAATTTAGGCAGCTCCGAGTATACAACTAGTTTGTAAGTCTTGAGGGACAAAGGTTGTATAACAATCAAGTGAAACTAGGCGATATATTAAATCTTAAAATACATGATATCTATGGTCAGAGAGTTTTGTTAGTGATTAGCTCAAGAAGGGAAAAAAATGGTAGCTCAATGAAAAAACAGGAGAAAGTTGGTAGATTGAATGAAATGAGTGGTATATCTTAAACAACAGAAGAATCTATATAGCCCGACAAGAACAAATTTTTGAAAAAAAAAATTCTTATTAAATTGCAATAATAATGGGAAAATGGACATATTCTCAAAATAGTTTGAAGTTTCTCTTTGTGCCACCTTTTTTTAATGAGTAGTTTGAAGGTTTTCAATAATTTAAAGAATAATTCGTACTAGTATATTTAGAAATGAGAATGTGATTATCGTGCAACTTGCTGACTCGTACATAAAAAAGATAAACAGTTTAACAATACTAAATTTTAATTGAAATAAGTATACAGAGCAAGCAAAGTTTGCATGCTGATAAGTTATTTTGTTCAAAAGAAATACAACAGTGATGTCCACTTGCTTGTCTCATTAAAAGTTCTTGAATGAATATTTTAAAACTGAGGTAAAGGAATGCAAAATCACATGCTCTGTACCATTACACCTATTGGATATGTTCGAATACCGGAGTTTGGATGTCCAACAGTTTTGTGTCATCCAAACTTGAAGAATCCAGCACCCTAAGAAATGATCTTTGAACAAATCCACAAAGGGCAATCCCCTAACATCTTGATTAAAATGCTGAAAGTTAATTGATCTTGGAGATGTCTTTCAGGACCATCCAAAAATCAATGCAAGACCTAAGCATGATTCATGTCATCCTCTTGTTACAGGTTGTTTAAGGAAAGCCCATATATGCACCTCTTGCTAAAGCATATTAACGAAAATTTATGCATAGATATCTCTCTGAAGCGCTCTACTCCGCTGTTCCATGTAAATCAGCCATAGAAACACTTTTGAGGGAAGAATTAACCATGTTACATGACTAATAGTCTGATTGACAGCTTTAAATCTCAGCTTTATCTCATTGAGGCCAAAATGCAAAACCTGATCATTGTATTCTACATTTTAGATTTCTCTCTGAAGCCCTCTACTCCTCTGTTCCATGTAAATCAGCCACAAACACACTTTTGTGGGAAGAATTAACCATCTTAGATGACTAATAGTCTAATTGACATCTTTAAAATCTCAGCCTTATCTAATTGAGGCCAAAATGTAAAGCCTGATCATAGTATTCCGCATCTTGATGCAGTGATGGAGGCTTGAATCAGCAGAGATATCTGATCCCTTAACCAAGAACATGGACGGGGATCATGGAGTTCTCATGGAATCAATCTCAGACGTTAGATTAAGGAGTCAATCTCAAACCTTGAAGCATGACTAGTCCAGATCATATCATTATTTTAGAATCAAAATAATTAAATTGCATGACCCATAAATTATGGCCATCAAGTTTCCTGACCTACAAATTACTTGGACCTGAAATTAAACTTAATTTTAAAAAAAAATAATTTGTTTATTCTGTCTTTAAAATATAGTATCTATATAGAATATGGGAAGGGTAAAGGGATAGTGTTGAGTAGTACTGTGATGTGAGTATTACTATCAAGAAGGAAAGTGGTTCAACTCCCCCCCAGGGCCCTCTTTTCCCTCTCCCTCCCAATTTCTCTTGTCGATCCCTCTCATTTTCTTTCATTCATAGATTTTGGCAGATATTATCCTCTTTTCTACTCTTCTAAACCTCAATTTTCTCACTGTCTTTTATCATGAGTTGATATTTGCTTGGACATTGGTTAGAATTAGTCACTTAATGTCCTCAGTAGCCTTCTAAACAAATTTAAAAATCTAAAGCCCTTCAAGTTGTTAAGAGTCATCAAGACACTTACTTCTCTGCCCTCTTCTCTTTTGTAGGTTAGGATGGCAACAAATTAGCCTGTTCCCTAAGCTCCCTCACCCATTAGGCCCATCTAAGCTATTGCATGCTATCCAGAGAGATCCTCCATCATGTCACCTTCAGGAAGAAAAACAAACATAGATGCATGCCCCCAAAACCTCTTCCCCTCCCTTACATACAATAAAGCATTCCACCCAAAGGTCGTCATAGATATCTTTCTAATGTGAAATGACAACAAAAGCCAAAATCTGCAAATAACATATATTTGTTTACTTAACACTTAGGTGGTGCTAACACTAAGTGAACTTGGAAGTCTCTTATGCCAACTATTGATGAGGAGTGTAGACAATATAATGTCCACATTCTTTGTCAGGTAGTTGGGACTCAAGATTGAACCCACACCTAGAATCATATCACTTTGACTCATGAAAGATGAACCAAGGATTATCTCACTTAAAAACCGGAGGTTCTATGTTCGCATCCTGAGTGGTGTATCCTCAACATTTTGACTTAGGTAATTATAATACAGATCGGACCCTTTCTTTCTCAAGAAGAAAAAAAGGCTCATGAAAGACAAGAAAACCAAGGTTGTAGAGGTATGGAATATGCAAATTTAGCTTGAAGATCAATTTTAATAAGACTTTGTCAAATGCAATGTGGTACCTATGGGTGCTCGTGGTGTTAACTTTGGCACTCTCAAAAAACATGAAAACATCTAATACAAATGAATTTACAGGCTACCCTTAATGTCTTTTTTTTGATGTTATAAAAGGGCATTGGTGATTAAAACTCATCATGCTTGGAGTACCATAACGACCCTAAAGTTGCTTCCAAAGTAATGCTTGCAACCTGAAAATCTAGAGCAGATACACTATTTAGCAAAGAGTGATGAAGTATTTCATGTTGAAAAATTAAATTTAGGACAAGAGTAGCAAGGGTGGATATTCTGCATCATGGTCTCTTCCATGGTCTGCCGTACCGGCCGGTACGTACCGGTCCGGCCTGGGACTGGTACCGGATCAGCGTGGAATCCGGTACCGGTGGTTTATTGTTGGAGAACCGGTTCGGAACCGGTTCGGACCGGTACGTGACCGGTACGGACCGGTCCGGGGCCGATTCGTACCGGTCTAGGCCGCCACCGGTATGCCGACCGGTACCGGTACGGCGGACCTTGGTCTCTTCAGTCGTGATGATAGGATCTAGGAATCTTGTCCAAAGATATTTAGATCTTCTTAGATTGTAACGTGACAGCCATCTCCATATGAAGTTTTCATAGTCTAAATAAAACATTAGCCTTATTTTGGCTTGTTCAAGAACTGAATATTGTAGACTAAACACGAGGATTTTGGTTGTTTTGCCTATTCTGTATAATATAAACCATTGCACCACACTAAAAATATACATGACAAAAAAAGTTTTATTTAGAAGGAGAATTTGGGAAAAAGAAACCTCAAGAAAGGTAGTGTGTGACTATCATCTAATCTATGAGTAGAAAGAGGTTTTGAAAAATTACTTTCCATCACTTGATTTCACATCCAAAGTTGTTGTTGGAACACCCTTCTAGTAATTAGTAAAGGTATGGTAGTCAGTTGGAGGGTGGCGGTAGGTCCCTCAAGAAAACATTGACTTGTCTACCAAAAAATTAAAAAAAAAACAAAAAAGTTGCACAAATTGAAACTTGATTTAGCTCATTCAATCATAAGCACATGTGGGTTGCATGACCCTAGCCACGTGGGACTAGGTGGACTAGAATTGTTCGAATTTCTGGTGGCCCACCCAAGCTCGAAGTGATTTAGATGAGCTTGGGCTTGGTTTTTGAGCTCGACGGGCCGAGCTAGGCCTAAAATTTGAGCCCGCCCTTTAAAGGCCCTAGGCCCAGCCTAGTGCAACTGATTAAGGAAAGGACTAGAGGAGTTGATGGTTATCGCCTCCTCGCCTCAACCCCTCACCAGGCTAGTGAGGCTACCACCAGTTCGAGCCTTTGAGGAGAAGTGATTCTTAGGTTCCTCGCCTTTTCCTCCTCTCGTCTCCCCACCAATCTAATGAGAAGAGTCCACCCCCTCGTCTCCTCTCATCTCGTCACCGCTCGCCACTAGTTCATCTTTCCCTCAATCCCACCACCAGGCCACCGCCCCGATTTGGAATCGTCCTCAAGTCTTCGCTCCTCATCTCGGTCTACCATACCAGCAAGCCATGAAGCCTAACTCTGGCACCAACCCCTTCTCCATTCCTCCACTCCCCACCACTCTCGTCAGCTGAACCCTCGGCGACAGCTTCTCGCTGTACGTTAGCTACAAGTTCTTCTTCCAAATCCTAATCTCCCAAAAGACCAAGGGCAGGCTGGTGCCCAAGTACACCAAAATGAATGAGATCCAGCACGCATCGCCTCACTTGTTGTGTGGCTGTGACATCCTCGGTGCTGCCAAGACTAGGTCCGAAAAACACTAGCTTTTATCATCCCAATACGACAGACAATATAAGCAATTGGGATTTCTTATTGACAATATTAAAGTTGGCAATTTGCGATGACATGTGATTTGGTTTTATGTCTGAAGTTTTGTATAAGGTTATAATGCATGACGATGACTAGACTGGTTGAAATGGAGAAGTAGAGATTTTGCTTGTGTAATTTCTTTAATGATATCAAGCTAATTAGCATGATTAACTTTGGTTGTATTCTGAATCCTTTAGCCATGTTTGGCTAGAAAAATTTTTAAGTGTTTCGAAAATTCTAGGAAACCTAAGGCCCAGCCAGAAAGCTTGAAACCCGATAAGTAGCAGGCTCAGACCTAGGAAATAGGCCTGAAGGCCAGGCTGGGTAGAGCACGGGTCTGACTAAATGACCTGGCACCTTGGGCTGAGCTCCACCGGAACCCGACCCAGCCCGACCTACCCGTTGAGCAAGTCTACAGGTGACCTACCAATGTCATCTATGTCCATCCTTGGCAACATATAAAATACCAAAAACAAAAAAACTAATTGGCCTGAATATCATATCAGAAGATAACATCTCCCGCATTTTATTAGTGGTAGCTCTTCTAGGTGAGTTGGGCCTAAGCATTCTTAAGCTTGGCTCAATTACAAAATAAGCTGCCCTTGCGCTAGGCCTGGTTGACTTGGGCTTGACACCTTTAATGGGTATTGTTGCTTCTCGGACTTCCTAGATCAAAATATCAGAGTCATTACAAAAGGGCATCCAAATCTAAGCAATCATGACCTATATCTTTGTTACAAGTGATCCAGAATAATTTTGATATTTAATGTAATCACACCATAGTCAAGTAGTGCACCTGTGTGATCTATGCCCCTAATTCAAAATTAAGTGGATATCAATTATGCTTTGCACATTGTGTCTTGATCAAATTGGATGGAGAGGGTGGCTTTCTTATAGCAGATGTACCTTTACAATGTACGTGGCAAGAAAGAAATAAATAAACATAATATAATGTTGGTAGAAAGAAATAAATAAAAATATAAGGGAGGCCAATTTGTTTTTGTTCCTTCCCCTTGTGTTAAACATATACAAAAACAAAATTAGTAATTAAGGGCATGTTTGGATTGTTTTTGTTTTACTATTTTTATTTCTCTACAAATAAAAAATTAACGAAAATAAAAAGAGAGGATCTTACTACTATAAATAAAGGCTTTGTAATGATTTTATTATTTATTAAGGGAAAGAAAACACCTAAACCATACTTTAGCCAATTTTCTAAATTTTCTTTCAAGAGATACGAGTTGAGCAAGTTGAAGGAATTTCTTTCTTCTCCCTAATCGGATTACTATGATATTAGAGCCTAGAATCCCTACTCTTTAAAGTCCTACCAGATATGCGAGCAATACAAGCAAATGGGAGAAAAGCTTTTGATACTCAAAATAGAACAAAGGATGAAGATGAGAATGGCTTCTACCTCGGTTAATGATGATGCGACGTCATGTTTTAGTTAATTGAAAGAAAAAATTGTACAATTCATAGAGCTTGTGGCTCAATTGATGCCTTCAGCTTCAATACGTCCAACTCTTGTCAAAAACCTATGTCCACATTTGAGTATGACAAAAAGTTTATTCTATTAATGCCCGAAAAAATGGACATTTCACAACAGGGGATGAATACAAATCAAAAAGCAAAAAAGGATGGTTTCCCCTATTTATAACGAGGACAAGTTTTCATTTCACAATGGTAAGGTTGTTTTGTCGTGACCTACTTGTCATAGGTTCGAAATATAGAAACAATCTCTTCACATGCACGGGTAACGCTACATACATTTGACCCTCCCCAAATCCTGCAATGACGGGAACCTTGTACATTGGAACACCCTTCTTTTATTTCTCTACAAATTATTGAGATGCCACATGGATATTGATGTAGCATTTGTAGGAAAAAATTCTGTCAGTTGTTTTTATTTCCATTCTTTTTGGAAAGCATAAGATCTATGCTTCAAGAAACTCTAAAGATTTTAGAAACACTTTGAATAAATACATCATACATATTGTTTAGTCTAGTCAATTTGTCTTCTATGATATTTGAAATAAAAATGAAAAACAAGATCAATACCAAATAGGCCCTAATTTTTTGACAAACATACAAATTTTGAAAACATTTTCATTACCCGGTTGATTTGATTGTGAAGGAAGGCACTTCTTTGCTCGATTGTTACCATTCTTTGTTCCATGATTTTGAGAAGGTCGGCAGAAAGTTGTGGATACAATTCTAGCAAATCAAAGAAACATCAAGAATAGTCAGCACCAATGGAATCAAGAGCTTTCAAAAAGATGCTTAAGAAATAATCATTCCCTATGATGGACCTCATCAATGTATTTTGACCATGTTTTGTGCTTTAGACATATGAACACATACAAAAACATCATGCTAAACATTGGATGAAGATGGTTCTATCAAATCCTCAAGGGAAAGATTAGTATGGGAGGGGAGTGATTCACATGTTGCCTTATAAAATCATAAATCAATACATAAATTATATTATAAAAATGAGCACCAGCTTCATTTTCTGTCTAATTCCAACCCTCTCCATATGTTTAAGTGAATTTATTTGGTTATTTCCATGTTCAAGTGGTTCTTGATATGACGCATATAATGTTGATACTGGTACCAATACTCATTCTTTTTATGGCATTTAAAAAATAAGCAACAATAGATGTGAAACATAACTCAAGTTTAGGCGCACCCCCCCCCCCCCCCCCGGGTTTACAACCCAATCATTTATTGGGCTTAGATTTAAATTTTCTTTCACTTTCAATCAATTATTTCGCTATCATTAATAATTATAAATTCAAATAATTAATTGGAATAGTTACTAAAATGCAATATAACTACCTTTAAAAATAGCTTTAAGTTATCTTCTATTTCATATTATTTTATATTTAATCTAATTTTATAACTTTTAATTAATTATATCAAAATTTAATTTAAAATGACAAGCCCATACCAGTTCGTTTGTGTCAGGCGATGCAGTATGCACCAACTATGATCAGTTTTAACATCCTCTACCCTGTCTTGGTATTAGGATGCTATTGAAATGGTGCGATACCATCAAATTGGCAATTTTTAAATCCTTGCTCTTAACCAAGCAAATTTCATATCCCAAAATTTTTGGATGTATCTCATACATTTTCTCTCTCTCAACTACCCTCCTTTATGTCACCTCCGCCCCTACACTAGCTCCTATCCCTATCTATCCATCCACAACCACCAATCTCCTCCTCCCCCATTCTCCCTCTCTCTCTTTCTCACATCACTCTCTTTCTCCCCTAGCTGCCATCTAGCTCTCTCCCATATCCTCTCTCTGCCATTGCCCTTCATTTCTTCCCCTCCTTCCCCATCCTACCACTCCCCTCAGTATTCATGTTTAATTAGCTTATATAATTTATCTTATCTATTTTCCTTCTTATTTTATTTTATGTTTTATATTTTTGTATTTTATATTTTTTATCTTTAAATTTCTTGTTTTGCATGCTTATATTTTTATTTTAATATCCATTTTTGTATACCATTTTGTTATATTACAATTCAATTTTATGCCATTTTAATTTCTTATGTTTATTTCATTTATGTTTTAAAAAAATCATATTTCTATTTTATTAGTTGAATTTTCTGTCTTAATTATGTACTTTTAATTTCTACTTCTTAATATGCTTTTAACTTATTTTACTCTTAAACTTGTTTTTTCTAATTTTTCTCATTTGATCTTTTTATTAGCTTTTCTTGTCTATTTTATTTCTCTTTACTGTAGTAATTTCTTTTATATGAATTTTTATGAATTCAATTTATTTCTTTATTTTATTTTATTATAATTTATATTTATAATATTTATTGTATTCACTATTTGCTTAAACGCATGTTGCATATGTCAATTTGCTAGTAAGGCTAGAGAATAAGAGAATCGTTAATTTATCATTTTAAATTCAGCAAGTTCACATGCATTCTGTGGGATTTAAGGTATATGCAATAAAGAAATTCACATGTGAAACAGTCACTGTAGATGTCCAAGTCCTTTAAATAAGTCTACTAATCTTTTTCCTATTATTGTTAATTTTTCCTTATGCAGTACTTCAAAATATGAATGAGTAAGATCACATGAAAACTGTATAAAGAAGGTACATTGAACCATTTAAAAAATTATTCAGTTTTGTCAGCATCCTCACTTCCATAGTCTTTCAATAAATTGACAATTAACCAAGCTTAACTAAAGAAACTAAGCATAGTTTCTTCATTGGAGACATATTTTATGATTGACTACATTGTATAAAGGTGTATCTTAAGCTAATTTACTTCAAGCAAGTTATGCTCAATTGAATCAGCTTGTTAGTTATCTAAAAAAGAAGTAAAGATCATTGATAGGTCAATAAGAAGAAGGAGAATATTACAAGATCCTGCAGCGACAACCTTTAAGGTGATGAGGAGTTCAAACAGATAATCAAATTTTGAGTTAGGTATTCGATTTATAACTTAACAATATAGAAGACCAGCAATTTGCATTTATCCAGCAGAGGATACAGAATATTTCTTCAATTAATTACAGAATACCGTAAATTAACATCTGAACAAGATGTAACTCGAGAATTCTAGGTTCAACCAAATTATCTAATTTCTTGTTTTGAGACATAGTCAAAATCATCAAAACAATAGTACGTGAAAGACGATTACTGCCAGGAAACGAAATTGAGCCCTAGCAACAACCATAAGAAGCTTAAAAGAAGATACATTAGATTGTGATAAGTTCCAATTAAATGTAATCTCCTAACGTCCCAAATTTCTCCATTATCACTAAAATTGCTTAGAAAATTCAACAGAGAGCACAGGACGACTCTCTTAAAGACAACCAGCATGCTCAAAATCTTCAAAAGCACTGAAATTTCATACGTTTCCGAGCATTGGTTAGAAATAAGAAAGAAATTTCTTCCAAGATATATTAGAATAACCAAAGAGAGGAGAGTAAACGTACCAGTGGAGTAGGCGCGAAGAGCCGAAAGAGATGGTTTTAAGATTGGAGATGGAAAGACCTGCCTGCGAGGAATTGGAATCCGAGAAGATGCAAAGGAGAGAGATCCGGAACGATAGAGGTCGCGAAGCAGGCGTCGCTCCCATCGGAACCCTAGAAATTTCATCTCGACCGCCCGGAGGTAGAGAAACGGACGCCGTATCGGCCATTTTATGGCTCGGCAAGAGTTTGGCTGCGTCCAGCGTTCGGCCCCCGTCGAACCGGACCCAACCGCTCCGGCGCCCGGTTCAAGGGTCCACGTTCGAAGATCCGTTTGCCCGGGGTAAGTAAAAACGTAAAAAAAGAAAACCTTCTAAAATTCAAATTTACTTGAATATTTTTTAAAAAAATTATATTTATTTTTGTATTTTTATAAAATATTATTTTTACATAAATACTTCTAATATAACGGTTCTTCTAGCACTGTTAATAAAAATCATATTTATTTTAATTAAAAATAAAATAAAATTTAAAGATTACTTTTTTGTCTTCCATCGCGATCGTCTTATAAATATTTTTTTTTACGTCTATTCATTAAAAATATTTTAGTCATTTTAATTTGAAATCATTAATTTTTTAACGGTGTTAGATATTATAGGTACATATGCAAAAATAAGGATGAAAACATAAAATAATAAAGCAAGTGTTTTACGAAAGTATATATATAATTATTAATTTTGGAAGAATATTCATACAAAATTTGATATTTAGTAGAATATTTATAAAAAAGTTATCATTTAATCACGGCTATCTCTATCATGAAGCACTACAATTGGATTAGATGGATCTATATCATGTATTTGCATCTTCACCAGAAAGGGTCTGATTTTATTTTTTGTGACTTATTTGCTAGTAGTGGTTTGTTGGGCTAGAAAAATTAAACATTTGTGGTCCGAGCTACATATGATCAAAGAAAGTGGGAGTGGAGGAGAGAATGTTAAGCCTGATATACGTCGTTGATTATTTTCTATTGGCTTCAATTTTAAGTATCAATTATTATTTAAAGCAGTGAAATTGATGAGATGACACAGAATTGCCACAACCCAAAAAGACTTTGGAACAATATATATATATATATATATATCAAACTAAAGAAGCAGTACAATGTGCTGGTTTTTCTGTTTGTCAGCCAACTATGGCAGTTGATTGGGCAAGATCAGATCAAGGGGATCATCAAATCACTATTCAGAGCAACACTTAGGATAGAGAGTCTTAAGTACGTAGCACGAGGAATAATCAAAAGTTTTTTATAGATGCAGCATAAAAATAAGATTAATCTCCATTGATATGGTGTCGATATACTAGTTAATAATTCTTACTGATAGAGTGTCAATATACTAGTGAATAATCTTCGCTGGAAAGATATCGATACATAGCCTACCCGCGAGTCCAAATCTATTTCGAGGCAAAAATCGTTTTCTCTAAGCATATTCAGTGTTCCAAATCGTAAAATAAAATCATACGATATTGAAATCAATTAGACATAATCTATATCGAAATCAATATATTCAATTAAGAATCATAGAATATTTTAGAAAAAGACATATATAATAATAAAATACTATGCATCAAATTCATAAATCAAAACTAATTTGCTTTAGAAAATATTTATAATTTATTGATAAATCTAGAAAAAGAACTTATCTTGCAAATGCAATTCAATTATCAGATCCAATTAATCCTAAGAATTTCTCTTAGAGCCTCATATTCAAAAACTATATTTTTTATTAAAATTTTATCATTATTATTTTAAAAATAAAAACTCTAAATTCTAACATCCTTATAGGGTTGACCAAGCTGGAGTGCCCGGTATCCTGGTCGGTCCAATTAAGGTAATTTCATCAAATCAAGCTCGAACTAGGGCACAGATGATTCGACAGAAATCGGGGTTGATTAAATCCTACACTGTTTGGTAAGGATCAGGGTGGGGGTTAGCATATCGCCCGACGACCCTACATCAGGACCCTTCACATAGGTCAATCTAAAAATCACTAAGAGTCGTACTTACAGAGTTCAATCAACCCTAGAGAGAAAAAGTTCAGATAGAGAGAGACTTATAGAGAGAGAAACAAGGAGAATAAGAGAGAGAAATTGGAGAAAGAGAGAAAGGATAGAGAAGGAGTAAACATAGCTCTCTCTCTCTCTAATCGATGAAGAGGGGAGGTAGCTGCTGGTGGAAGACGGAAGGCCCGAGAAACCACGACTGGCCAACTGATAGTCGGCTGCTAGTGGTAGCAGGCAGTTGGCGGCGGAAACCCATTCGAAAATAGGGGTCTCTAGCCCTTACATCTATTCCCAAGGCTTCTTGGCGGTTAGAGCCCCGACCTTGGCTGCAAAGCATCATGAGAAACTGGGCGGAGACCTTGGAGACAAGATTCAGCGGCGCTACCAACTAGAACAAAGGAATGAAATCAGAAAAATCCAAAGAAAAATAGACCATCCGATCCTAACAAAAATCCGGCGATCATCAGTCGAAATCAAAGCTTTCAAGGACCACGAAAGAAGGAGAGAGAGACCAATCGAAAGTTGTCAGGTTCTTACCTGACTTCCAGCAACAATTGGCCACAGCAACAACGCTAACACGGTCGGCGATTGCAAAAGAAATCAAAGAGGAATCCGGCTACTCATCTCCGATTGGGGTTGGTTCTCCGGTGGGGGTGGAAGGATGGGTAGGAGCTCTAAATAGAGCTCGGTCACAATCGGAATCCGACTAGTAGTCGGATTGTCGGATTCCATGTGAGGAGCACAGAAGGAAGAAAACTCCCACCAGGAGTCTCTTTCCAGCTTGTACGTGCGCTTCTCCATTTTTTTCCTTTCATTTGGGCCAAAATGACTGGGCCGGTCGGCCCAGTTTACTGGGTCTTACGCAAACACAAGAAAGATTGTGATCTGTAACTTCACTATGAACCAAGATCAATGAAAGGATATCTAAAGATAATAATTTAGATGACATAACGGAAGGAAAAGCAAACAAAACAAGCAAAACCTCCTCAAAACAACTCCTCACTGGAACATGATAAGAAACCCCAGGAAACAGTCAGATAACAGGAACACTAATTCAGTCCTTTTTCTTTTTTCTTGCTATGCACAGGTGAAGGTTTAAATCAAGTACACTTACAAAAACACTTAGCCTCAGATTAGTTTCTATCTAGAACTTTGAAGAAAGGAGAGTTACTCGAGGACTTCATCTGTCCAACTGTTAGGTTGGATGCAGTCGATTGCTTCACCAAATTCATGATCTAATCTACCCGATTCAATGAATTCCAAATCCACCAAAAGAACCTCATAATGTCTGGCAACCTCCTCTGCACTTCTCTTACCTCCAATTATGGAAGAAACTGCCTTCCATCAGTCAGGGCTCTTTTGATCAATACCTGCTAAAGCCATCTTGAAGAACTTATTATCCTCCCAACTCCAACAAGAAAGTGCATTTCCATGCTCATCCACGTCCACCATAACTGAATATCCGAGTTTTCTCACAAGCAGGAAACAGCAAGAAAGGAAGGAGAGGAAACTGATCAACACTCCAATCCAACAGAAGGAACACCAGTAGTTGTTGAACACAAGTATGGGAGTCTCCATTCTCTGACCCTCAAAGCCTCCTCTTTTCTGAATTGGTTTTGAAAATTCTATGTGGGAGAGATTCCACTGGGTATCACCTCAAGCCTAAGTCCAGTGTCAAAAACTAATACACATATTACATAGAAAGATTTATAATTTGCATATAAATCACATAAAAACATATCCTTCTATTTGTGTCCATGACTTGAGCAATATGGCAGGAATACAGGTACCCGACAAAACATCTACGACTGAATATTATCACGGAATTACCCCATATACCAATAACTACTTATAGTTCATTATATAAGCAATAAAAAGATTATCTTAATGACAGAACCAGCGAAAACTAAGACACCTTGGCATATCAATTACTATCAAAGCAGAAGACCTTACCTATTATTTATATTAAAATTTAAAAGAATCCCCTTTGCCAAATATGAAAATATGCAAGACATATTAACCCCATCTGACCAACACTGCATTAACAATATCAAGAAGACCCAGGAATGTAAGTTCTTAAAAGTTTGCTGTTGCTGTGGAGACCCAGTATCTGAAAACGTCTGATAGTTGCACAAATTAAGAGAGAGAAGACAGAGCATTTACTTGGGAAAGAAGCAGACAAGCAGTCAAACAAAAGATTTCTGAGAAGGTTGGTGACAGCCTTGATTGAAACATTTGCAGTCGTTTCTTACAACCTCAAAGCAATTGTGACACTAAACTCTAATTGCAGATAATCAGTTTTCACTACCATATTTTTACCATATATAGAACTCAGTACAGCAGGTATACAAGAGCTCTACCAAAAAACTACTCTACATTATAGCCCTTTTGTTTCTAATTTTCTTCCAGTTCAATACACTTACAATAGTTTTAACTAACTGCCAGCTTGTCGCCCAACTCCTTGCGGTAAACCTGGATTAAGCCAGTACTGTCAGTAATCTGCAGCTTCTCCCCCAACAGAGTTCTGTAGTTATCATCTTTGTCCTCCAAATTTCTCGTAAGTTCAACCTAAAATAGTAATAAGCTATTGAGTTCAGCAATAGAGAGAACCATAAAAGCAATTTCTTTTAATTGGAACAAGTCATTTGAATTTCATTCTAACAACTTTTAATAAATGGAGGGGCCTTTAGTTTTAGTTAGGTTCTTTGGTGCTCGAGAACCAGAGTATTATAGCTCATGCAGTCTTCCTGAATATTTAAAACTTAATATCTTTTGCGCAAAAGTTGATATATTTATATGGCATACTTAACATGGCTGTTTATACAATATAATACGAAAATGGCCTGGAGTTCACATTCAAGTGATGTTAGCTTATATATTTTCTTAATAATTCTTTTGTGATGCCCCTCTTTTTTACAAAAACATGCTTCAGTTTGAATCAAATACTTCGCTGTTGCAAATGTTGATTATCCATGATTAAAGCAGTACCAGAAAGCTAGAAAAGTGTGTGAAAACCTGTGTCATGGTCACGCACCCCCTATGTTGTGCAGCACCACCAGCTGTATGGTGGAGTACCCAGACAAAACAAGGATATGTCTGGCTCACAGAGCATGTAAAGCTGTTTCTCACCTATTCAGGTGTAGATATAGCTCTTTTCATCTAATTTACTAAACTTTACCTGTCTCTGAAACAAATCAAACTCTTCAGAGCTCAATGAACCATCACTATTTGAATCCAGAAGTTGCATTAGCTCCTGTGCATCTTCACCTCCAGCTCCAAGCTCTTCCATCACTTCTGCAAGTTCCTCGATACTAATCCTCCCATCACCATTTTTATCAAGAAGATGAAACACTCGGTTTCTGTGGTTGATCTTTAGAGCCCCTCTCTGATTTGCAGATGGTATATCCCTAAGACGCACAGCTGCAAGTTCAGCTGCGGCCATCATAATTGTCTTCAGCCGTTTTGCCTGAACAAATAAAATAGTGAGGGGTAATGAGTTTGAGTTGTAAATGACAATGCCTACAACAGAAAAATAAAAAGCTTTATAAAATTGAATAATGACACCATACTTCCTTGCTGATAAGATTGAAATGCATGTGGTCTGGCATACAAAGTTATCAACTGTGCAAAATATGAGAATTATTCAAAGAGTTATAAACATGTAAGCGTTTTGGAGAATTATTTTGCTCATAAAATGTAAAAGGTTCAAAATTAATTGGAAAAAGATTATTTCGGAGGAATTAATGTCTAATACTCTCGATGAGTCATCCATTTACCCCCTATCACGGGCTAAAGCCTCAGATAAAGCTTTAATTTTCAAATCCTCTGTTACATTTTCAATAAGATACACTAAGACTAGTTGCTATTTACAAACCCATCTTTGCTGTCACACCTGCTCAACATTACTTGCTCCAATTACTAAATGCTTTCATCTTTTGCTTATATATTTAGCTCCAAGTAGGGCGGCAGTGCTTAACTGTTTAACCTACTTCGCTTGTTTTAACCCATTGTAGATCAGGTTTAGATTTCCTATTTAATCAAATGGTCAGTTTCAAGTCTGGATTTTTGACCTGTTTAATAAACAGATTGGGTTTGGGTTGATAGATTTTTAGTCTATCCTGTATCTGACCCGACCTGTATCTAGTTTGACCCGACCCATTTGCAACACTCCAAATACCATGTCTCATTATACAAAACTTTGTATTCAGAAGCACCATACTCCTTCACATTTTTGTCCATTATATATAAATACCTGATGTCACAAACTTAACAATTTTACCTTTGTCCTTACCTGCTAATCTAATCTAACAATTTCTAGAAAGGTTTAAGGTCACGTTTTAGCTAGAGGTAAAATCCATTTCTTTCCCCACATGCACTAGAAACTTTCCCCCACTTCTGTATGTTATTAGGTTTGATTTACTTGTACTTCAAACTTTCCCCCACTTCTGCATGCTATTAGGTTCAATTTATTGTGCTTTTAACTTTTGGTCCTCTGATACCTCCACTTACATTACCTTTAGATTGGCTAACCTTGTAATTTCTTTCCCTCCTCCCTTTTTGAATCTACAGAAACAGTATTCAATGTGTACTCTCTTATGTTCTCTACCATTCTTCCATAGTAAACACTACAACATATTGTGAATTAGTAGGACTAACATTCCCCACATTCATGGTAAAGTCTGCTCTTGTGTCACTCGAACAACACTTGCCACCTCTCTTCTAGCCATTCAACAAGAAACCTAAAACCCTTCTCTTTATGTGGCATCTTCTGGTGTTCACCCCAAATAAAACTAATAAATTCATGCAAAAGAATGATATTATTCTGTTGACAAAAGAAAACAAATGCTGAAAATAAAGTGGCAAACGAAAACTGCAATATACTATAAAACATAAACCTACTTTTAAACAAGTTCCAACTCAGGTAGGCTTCCTTAAACATAAAAGAGTACTCCTCAGTTAGGTTTCTTTCAAGAAGGTAATGATATCTAGGATTAGCCACAAACTGTAGGAGGAGGTATGAACCTACTAGGATTGGACAGGCAGCATATATACCTTAATATTGCCTAAATTAAAGAAGCCTATAGCATCTCAAACCCCTTCCAAAAAAATCAACTTAACCAAAATAAAGATGAAGATCAGATAGAGAATGTGCAGGGTCTGTGTTGTAGATCCACTTTAGCTAGAATCAGTCCTCCAGATGCCTTACTAGTTTGCATCTACTTAGCATTAATATATCTCCCAAATCTTTCCATGTTGCCCAACTGTTACAATTCTGCATATCTTGTGTAGTTGATCTAGGATGATCACCATATTCATTGCGGACCAATTAGGGTAATTCAGTTATGTCTTAATAGGGTCCAGGACCAAGATCTACCACATCCAGAGCAAGTGCAAGGCAAAATTTCTTGAGGGCATAACTTTCACATACAACGTCCATCTTTGGTCTTTTTTCTTTTTGAAATTTGATAAGTTTTTCGAGATCTACAATATGGCGACCGGTCAATATACCCATGGGGATTGAAAAGAATCTGATTGGTGGCTGCTTAGGGATCTAATATGCTTGGTGCAACTCAAGCAAATATTTATAGTAAACATTGACCAGGGTTAAACTCATACCCTTGAAGCATTAGACAACAAAGTAGAATACAAAGTTAACGTAGATATTGACAGCTAGCTTCTAGGCCAATTTTACAATTTTGTATTTTTTTTCTATTTTTGAGAAAGTTCCATATCTTAGCTAAATGAGGAATCCAGCTCAGATTTGGAGAGGTGGAACAAACTAGTATTGATCTAGTATTGATGGAGGCCTTATATCATAATTTTGTACATTGGTTTTGCAAAAAGTAAATAGGGTAAAAACTCTACTTTACCTCCCTATAGAAGTTCATTTTGTTTTATTGTTCCTCTCGTTCAGAGAGAGATTTTAGTTGAGCAGATTGGAGGAAGCAATTCCTTCTCTCTCCAATTGGATTAGTAGTAAATGTTAACGATAAAAGACAGTGAGGATAGTAGAAGAGTACAGTTGTAAGTTACTTGAAGAGTACAAACAGATATGAATTTGAACCTATTTTATAATTGAAATTATCAAATCCTTTAAAAGTGTAAGATGAGGAAAGTTAAAAGATGTAAAAGGCAAAAAAAAAGTTTCAACTCACTCCATGATGTTCTGAAATTCATGTCTTTATAGTCGTCTTGTTTAATTAAGCTCAAGGGAAGCTACAAGATATAGCTGCTAGGTTTTCGAAGGAGCATGCTGCCAACAACAGCCATGCATATGATATGCCTCTTGATTGACAAAATGATTCTAGATTGGAAGACACATACCAAGTACTTGACTGAGGTTCAGAACTAGGCAATCCAGATATATTTCTAAATACTAAGATATGGGTATGTCTGCATTGCTCGTCCATCAGCAGCACGAGATCATAACACGATTGGTGGGGCTAAAGGAAATGTTGGATGATCCATTAACTGGTTTTTAAGTCTCACATTTGAGCCCAATAAACAATTTTCTTTTAAAATTTACTTAGAGTGTTTATATCAAAGGATTGGGAGTCAGAAGAAGACTAGTTAAAGCTGTTGGAACTTGGAAGCATTCCACATATACGGGTGTAAACGACCCAAACATGAGCAAGCTGCCCCCAGCTGGAACTTGGCTTAAAGTACTGCAATGCCAGCTTGAGCTTGTTTTGAGCTAGGATGAATTGGCTCAAGTTTGCTCATTTCTCATCAAGCCAAGCTCAAGCCCGCTTGTTTAAGCTTGTTGAGGCAAGGAGAAGGACAAAAGAGGAGAGATACATCATCGTTGGTGTGAATGGAAGAGGAAATTCTGGACATAAAATACTGAAATCAATGTCCAACGATATCCAGATCTCTACCCTCCACTATTGTTAACTCTGTCCATGCCATATTTGATGGTAGACCTTTGTCAAGAAAATTAAAGGAAAAAGAGAATGACCTCAGTCCTTCCCATTGCGGCCCACCTCTGAGGAGGATAATAGAAGAGAGGAGGTGGAGTAAGGAACCTTATCTTAAAGATTTGGGGCTATGGAGCCTGAGGGCCTAGAGGTTTTAATAAAATAGGGAAGGGGGGAGATGAGAAAGATTGCAGCTGGCTTGCAGCACTTTTGGAGAGGGGGTAGATTGGGGGCTAGGCCAACCTTTGAACGTAAGAGCATAAAAAACTGAGCTGTTCAGAATATAATCCAATGGCTCGCAAGTATCCTTTTCACAAAAGAACAGTGTGCTGGTCCCTCGTCTCCCTACTCTACATGTTGTAACCACCCCCATCTTGAAATGGTTACACATCACTTGTACACTAAAAGAGGGACAGAAGTACACCTCCCAAATTTGTGTATTTATTAATCTACATCAACCAGCACTAATCTTCTTTTTTTTAAAAAAAAAAATCTAAAAGATCACAGTCATTCAAATTAGATACCCCATGCTCAGTAGTAGCATAATATATAATTATATTAGTTACAATTTTGAGCTATATTGAGCTGAAAACAAGCAAGCTGGGCCTACCTCATGTTCAGCTCATGTGGCTTTCGAATTTAAAAACCTAGCTTGTGTTTGGCTCAGTTATTAATTGAGCAAGCTCATACTGAGCTGAATTTTGAGCAAATACAAGCTGCTCACAACTAGCTCATTTGTTTGATAGCCCTAATTCCATGTAGATATCACAATTACATACAAAATACTGAACAATCAAACAATAACTAAGCTATATCATGCTACCTCCAACTTATAAGCAGTTCAATTCAAATTGACTTCTGGACAGGTACAACATAGATGAAAGGGATGGCAATATCTTAAGCAGGAACACATCCTTAATGCTACAGACAAGCCATCAAACCAAAATTGCTTCTTGCTTCCACCTAAAACTTGATATATATGTAAAGTTAAAACTGCATATTGCACTTCTAAAAAAAAAGAAAAGTTCTCATACAAGCAAGCAATTGGCAGGCTTAATATAGAGATGAGCTCACATGAATCACTGATGTGGCCGGGTATTTTTCAGGCTTCATTTTTCCAAACTTATTATATTTTAAGACAATTACTGGTGTTCTTATACAAGCAAGCAATTAGGCTCTGGGTTCAGTTTCTAGTGATTTCATAAATTGCATAAAGGGGATGAGACAATTACTGAGCACATGGAGAGCGTGTGTTGGCAAACCAAAGTGGGATTTATGAAGCAGAGGATGTATTGGCAGCTCATTACATGAAGCATTCAATACAAGATAGCTGATCTTCAAATATGTATAGGGGAAGAAGCATGTTAGATGCCATTGCAAATAGAAGACAAATTAACCAAAGGGTAGCCAATCAATGCTTCAAGCCAATCTGCATTCTCCTACGAATTTGCTAGTGGAAGCTGGGACTGTTTTCATGAGAGAACCAACAAGAAATTCAGATGTCATGGCAAAAAATATAATGCCAAGTGCCATAAGAGTGGAAGATGAGGCTATATTTCAAGTAAATGTCTTATGATATCATCTTATCCATTCTAGAGTTATTTCTGCAACTAAAATTAAGTTTTCTGGCTCAATTTTGCATCAGGCTGCACCTGTACGTATCCTCTATAGACACCAACAAATCACATATCTAGAGTAACAGGTTATAGATATAGTCCTATAAAAGCATATCAGAATATGCAGAAATTCATTTTCCTTAGTTGAAACTCTTGGAAATCATTAGTTGGTTTCACTGCATTGATGAGGAAAATTACATAAATGAACTGCATAAGTGAGGAGCTTCTCACCTCTTCTGGATCAGTAAGACCGCCCTTGTACAATGAATGGGATGCAGCTCCACCAACTGCCAATGAGTCCATCTCCGTGGTGCGTATCTGTATCTCCATCATTGGTCTAACCTTTCCTTGTTCGCTGATATCAACAGCCACATGTAAACTTCTGTAGCCATTTGGTTTGGGTCTGGCAATGTAGTCTTTTGTCCTGTCGGGTATTTCCTTCCAGAGGGTTTGGATCACTTCACGTGTCCTGTAACAAGCCCTATGCGCCCTCTCCAGCATACTATCACCAGGTTGAGGATTCAAGATAACCCTCAAACCCAAAAGATCATTTACTTCTTGTGGCTTAGATCCATTTTTCAATAGCTTCTTCATAGTGCTAAAACGGCTTTTATATCGACCTTGAATCAAGATGCCATCCACAATCTCCTCCAACTCGGCATCAGCCTTTAGTGCTTGGAGAAGCTGCTCCTTGTACACATCTATCAAGTGCTTGCAATCTGTTTCATAGCTTCTCAACCATGTATCAACATAAAGATATGAATAGGGAAACAAGTATCGAAACGAGAGGTCCTCCAGCTCCAGTGATAAGGCACCTGCTCCAACAGCATGGGCAAGAGGGGCATATATCTTCATAACCTCAAGGGACATTATCTGCTGCTGATATCTTGGAAGGAAATCAAGATGCTTCATCGTGTCAAGTTTAAGAGCAAGCTCTAAAATCACTGCCCGAATGTCATAGTAAGTCAAACAGTACTTCCTCAGTAAAGTAGCATGCTCATCATCCACGATGTCAACCTTTGAAGGAATGTGCCTTATCCGCAAGCACTCATGTAGCAAATGAGCAGTACTTGCACCAATTTGGCTTTTGACATCATGCATGGTTAGAGCCCCCGCCTTTAGGACTTCTCTCAGTATGCCAGCCGAAATAACTTCTGCATCCATCTGCAAATTTACTCAGTTTGATCATATGAAAGCCCCAGAGAAAACAAAGATAAGCCCATGCTTTCTCTTTTATGCATACATATGTTTTGTCAGTAATTATTTGATGGTGAATTACAAGAATGGCTCTATCTACTGATTGTTGTCCATTCTTACTCATAACAGCAATAGTGAAACACGCCAATTGAGTTTCAAATCTAAAATGTGATGAAGAAATCCCTTTCATTCCACTTCAGCAAAATGACCCAGAAAAATACATATTTATATATCCACATAAATGTTTATCTACTATCCTTTCCATAATGTTCTCAAATTTTGTTCAATTATGCTATGACCCAAATTGATGCCAAGTCGACATAAATTGATGATTTGTTAAGTTTTTCTTGTCATCTTCCTTCATTTAATACTATTTGTATAATACCCAACCCAACCAATAAAGAACTAGGCCTATTCCACTTGATCAGCTTAGATGTAAGAGTTGGAGTAGGAGATAGAAAAAGAAAAAAAAAAGGGATAGCGCCATTTTCTGACTCGGGGTAGGAGACAAACTCCTCCATCCCGATTTCTTATGGAAGCTAAAAACCTAGCCTCCAGCGGCTATTTAAAGATTTCCACACCCCCTTTCACCTCACCGCCAACAAGTTTTGTCAATCACTACCACTAGACCACTGTTGGTTCCTTCTCCTTCTCCTCTTAACTTCCAATGGTCTTGGCACGCGGTGCTCATTCGAGATTTTAGTTGAGCGCTCGCTAGAGTTTTAGGTTCTAAGAGGGATTGTTGAAATTATCTGGACCTATAGTTTGGTTTCGTTTGCAAGGTAAGTAATGTAAACCTTTTTCCTAGATTTATCAAAAAAATATATATTTTTTGAATTGAATTATTCTTGATGTATAAACTTTATGCATAACGTTTTATTATTATATATGCCTTTTTCTAAAATATTGTATGATTCTTGATCGAATGTATTAATTTCGATATGAATTATGCTCGATTAATTTCGATGTCGTATGATTTTGTGTATCTTACGATTTAGAACACTGAACATGCTTTTGAGAAGAAAAAGAGTTTTAATTTAAAACGAATTTGGACTCGCAACTAGACTATATTTCGATACCCGCTCGTGGGGGTTGCATGTTGGCACTTCGATACCCTGCCACTGGGGGTTGCACATTGGCAATTCAATACCTAGACAGTGGGGGCTATACGTTGGCACTTCGATACTCTGCTAGTGGGGGTTGCACGTTGGCACTTCAATACTTAGCCATTGGGGGTTACGCAATAGCACTTGGATATGGTCATAGTTCTTGGCTATCGAGAAATTGATTTATGAACAAAAATTTAAATTTTGAAATGACAATAGTGTTTAGATCTAGTTTTGAATTGATATACTTTGCATGTTTAATTCCAGCATATTATTATTATTGCCTGATTAATCTGGTTAAAGTTTTCATTGCTTACTGGGTTGTCTAACTCATTACTCTATATCTTACTATTTTTACAAATCCGAGAACTAAGATGGCACAAAGTTATGATCAGAAGAGTGACTAGCGGTTGAATTTGACATCTTTAAATTTAGATCAGAATTTAACTAGAGTTTGATGGAAGATTTGTTAAATATTGTTGATTCCGTGAGACATTAAAATTGAATTCTAGTTATTTAAATTAAAATTTAAATATTGCTTATTTAAATTTTTTCTGCTGCTTGTTTTATGATATTGTGATAAGATGCCTTGCATGCTTATGGGGAGAGTTCTTTATGAGGATGCGGAGGTTGCCGCGATCTTCAGTCAGGGGCGTGATAATTATTATGGTGTCAGAGCATAAGTGGATAAATTATGATATAAAGTCAGACATAGTATGAGGGTAGATGGGTAGACACTAAGGATATTGTGACATTAATTTATGTTGATTGTAATATAACTTAGAAACTTATATTTGACATAGGTGTGTTGGTGAGTTTGAATCAGAGTGCACAATGGAAGTGTAATGGTTTTAATTATTTTTTTAAGCTGATAGAACAATAATAAGACGAAAGATTTATTTTTGAAATTAGAAGGTTGCTTGAGGCAATAACCCTTAAATTTTGAAAACTTCGGTAAGAAAATTTCGAGGACAAATTTTTTTTAGGGAGGGAAGAATGTAATACCCAGCCCAACTAATAAGAAACTGGGCCTAGTCCACTTGATTAGCCTAGATGTAAGAGTTGGAGTAGGAGACGGAAAAGAAAAAAAATGAATAGGGCCCTGCTCGACTTAGAGTAGGAGACGAACTTCTTCTCCATCCTGATTTCCAATGGGAGCTAGAAAATCTAGCCTCCAATGACTATTTAAAGACCCCCCCACCCCCTTTCGCCTCACTGTCGACAGATTTTGCTGATCACCATCGCTAGACCACTATTGATTTTTTCTCCTTCTCTTGATTTCCAACGGTCTTGGCCTACGGTGCTCATTGGAGATTTTTGTTGAGTACTCGCCAGAGTTTATGTTCTAAGATGGATTGTCAAAATTATTTAGACCTATAGTTTGGTTTTGTTTGCAAGGTTAGTAATGTAAACTTTTTTCTAGATGTATCGGCAAATTATATATTTTATGTATTGAAATATTCTTGATTTATGAACTTATGCATAATGTTTTATTATTATATATGCCTTTTTTTAAAAAAATATTGTATGATGCTTGATCGAACGTATTGGTTTTAATATGGATTATACTCGATTGATTTTGATCTCATATGATTTTGTGTATCTTACGCTTTGGAATATTGAACATGTTTTTGAGAAGAAAAAGAATTTTAATTCAAAACAGTTTTGGACTCGCAACCAGACTATGTTTCGATACCCTACCAGTGGAATTTGTACGTTGGTAGTTTAATACCCTATCAGCGGCGGTTGCATGTTGGCATTTTGATACCTAGCCAGTGGGGGTTGTATGTTGACACTTCGATACCCAGCCAATGGAGGTTGCACGTTGGCACTTAGATACCATGTTACTAGGGGTTATACATTGGCACTTTGATACACTGCCATTGGGGGTTATGCGATGTCACTTAGATGTGGTCATAGTTTTTGGCTATCGAGAAAATTTTGATATTTTGAAAAAAAATGATTTATGAACAAAAATTTGAATTTTGAAATAATAATAGTATTTAAATCTAATTTTGAATTGATGTACTTTGCATGCTTAATTTCAGCATATTATTATTATTGTCTGATTAATCTGGTTGTAATGTTCATTACTTACTGGGATGTCTAACTCATTACTCCATATCTTACCCTTTGTAGATAATGAGAACTAAGATGACACGGAGTTATAATCAAGAGAGTGACTAGAGGCTGAATTTGACATCTTTAAATTTAGATTAAGATTTAACTAAAGTTTGATGTAAGATTTTTTAAATATTGTTAGTTCTATGAGATATTAAAATTGGATTCTAGTTATTTAAATTAAAGTTTGAACATTTCTTATTTAAATTTATTCTGCTGTTTGTTTTATGATATCGTGATAAGATGCCTTGCATGCTTATGGGGAGAGTTCTCTATGAATATGCGACAATTGTCAAGACCTTCGACTTGCGATCTTGGGTCAGGCGTGTGACAATTAGTCTACTAAAGTTTTCTTTCTACATAAAGTGATGCAAAGTTAATATACCAGAGAAAAGCTTTTTATTAGCTGAATTAGAAAGCCAATCTGTTTTCTCATGAGAAGACACCAAAGTGGACTGTAATTCCCAGAATCAGCAAGAATGAACTCCATCCCTCAAAATAATTTACTAATAAAACCAGGCTACCAACATATCTATTCATCCAATTTCAGTAAAAGAACAAAATGCAATGAGGAATACATGGATTTCTACTAAAGAATGAATTTTTAATAGAAAATAAATTATAATAGCATGATTTTTTCCCCAAGAAATCATTTTAAGTGGGTAATATCAGATATTCAGAGTGTTGGAAATATTTTGCCTAAAAACTGTTATATTCTTATTTTATAAAAATATTATATAGGAATAATCTGTTAGAATAAAATCAGAAGATTGAAAAGAGCTTCCTTGGATCAGGTGTGATACACACTATCTTAAGAACATAATTTGTCCCCTATATGCAGCCTTGCGGCGATCTTCTTCATATGCTCAGAAAATAAGAAAAAGATAGAAAACAGAAAGTTGAAGAGTGGAAAAACTCTATAACCGTAGTAAAAACTTGGTACCAGTGAGAAAGAGAGAGATCAAATTATGTTTGAATTAATTCCGGTAGAGTCTAGGCTCTATCCAGAAAACTGAAGCGACGTAATATTTCAGAAACCAACGTTCTCTCTTTTCAAAAAGTCGCTACTTTTTTGAAAGAAGGAACAAAAATTTTAAGATTTTTAAAATATGAGGATAATTCTGGTCTATTTATTTTTTAAAATTATTTTTTTTTCTAAGTTAAAACTCGTACCTGGAGATCAGCAAGTAGATAGGCGACGGAGAGGGCACGGGAGAGCGGTGAGCGGCCACCGGGGGCCAAGGGAAGCGCCTGGAGTAGTGGGATGGAGAGCTTCAGAGACTTGAAGAGGAGACGAGAGGAGGAGGAAGTGGAGAGGGCGCCGCCCATCCTCTCCGTGAGCTCGTTGAAGGCCCCCACCAGCTCCACCACCATCTTCCCCCCGGGCTGCTCCACCATGGGAGGGATCTTCGGAGAAACATAACCGGCGGCACCGGCGGAGGACCGGATCCGGAGGGTGAGATAACCGCGGGAAGAGCAGGGGGAGGTGGAGTAGACGAGGGATTTGGGACGAGGAGAAGAGAAGCCTTTTCTTTTGGGGAAGGGGCGGAGGGAGCGGTGGCCGAGGTGGTGGCCGGCGGCGGCCATGGCGGCGGCGGAGGAGGAGGAAGAGAGGTCGTGGCCCTGGTGTCCCCAGGTTCCTCACAGTCTCTGTTTCTCTTTTCTCAGTGGTGGGAGACTCCTCCCTGCTTTGCGTGGTGGGTGTAACGTTGAGGTTAACGGCTGGCTATGGAACTGCCGTGTCAGGAATCAAGAATTACATGACTTGCAATACTGTCGATGAAATACTTTTCTGACAATTTTTTTGTTTTGACAACAACTGCGTACAAGTTGTGCACAATCTGAAACTACATATAAGGTAATGAAAATTATACATATTTATAAATAATTTCTGAAGTAAAACTATATTTGCGAAAGTATGTGAATTTTTTGGTTGATTTGTGGTGGGGGTTGCTTGAAAGAGGATTAAAGTCTTCTTGAGAAAGGAAAAGAAAAGAAAAAGGAGGAAATTGATTAAAGATGTTGTGGATTATATTCCCTTTAGGAAAAACAAATGCTTACAGAAAAGTAGCAAGGACGGAGCTGGGAGCCCGTCCACAACTGAAAAAATACTTTGGATGCTGTTTGGATGTTGACAATGAGGTTAGGGGTAGATTTGCGGTTTGAGTTCGGACCTTCTTCAATTCAGTACCAAATAGAGAGAGCCAGTTGAATACTCATGGACTTCCAAGTATGGTACAATGGCTGTGATTGCATGGGCTCTAACTATGCATGAGAAAATGCCCGGTATAAGGCTTATAGAATCATGGCCATTGTATCAAATTCGGATGGCCATGATTGCTGAATTAGCCCTTTCCAGTATAACCGCCCTGAACTGGAGAGGATTCCAATTCTACCAATTTAACAAGCCAAACAAAAGCCATCAGCCGCTATTGTCGCTAAATATAATCCATCAGTTTTCAACTTTCTTTAAAAAAACTAATTTTAGTTTTTATGAAAATTGAAAATATCGCTTTTTCTGTCCCATTTCGATCAAGCGAAGGAACTTAGGATTCTCCAAAATTGGTCGAGGTAAAAGGGCCACCAAGCTTGACCAAGCACAATCTGGATGCGTGCGCGGGCATGCTACTAGCGTTGGGATATGGTGGAAGAGTATAGGTTGGGCTATGCTAAGGATATAGCGTTGAGCTATAGTAGAAAGCTAAGTTATGCCTATATCTAGAATGAACGAGTAAGGTAAATGTAAAGATAAAAGTAACTGTCCACAAATAATATAACTATCAACTTGGACGATTGCTCTCCATATCTAGTCTCCACTCCTAATAGTTCTGGAAACTGTTGTCAACCATCGTTCGGCTACGCATATGTATATTTATTCTTCAACTACCAGACCGATAGCATGCCTTATTGGCCTTTTAACTTATCTTGATATTGCTTGTGTTGACAAATTTTCTTCATTGAACCTACAAATGGCATCTTCTGTTGTAGAAAATCTAAGACTGGTATGGTCATCTTAGTCTTCTGTCGATCATTTTTGATGGTCAAGACTTGACCTTTTTGGCCCGCTTCTCCATATCAAAGCTGAATTTTATCTATTTGGTCCAGTTTTCCACCCTTTAGTGTGATTTTACAGCCGAACTAAATCTAGTCTCAGTAAAAATCATGTGATTCTCACATACTCTGATTTTATCAAACTTAATCCACGTGGTGTTTGCTTTTAGCTTCCAACTATATTGTTAAGATATGGTATAAACACAATATTAATTAGTCAATAACCTAAAATGCAATCTAACCCGGTTAATAATTGGAGCTTTCTCTTCTCTCTCCTTATTTCATTACCTTTGTCTACAATTATTTATAATTTAGCCTATTTATCTGCCGGCAAATTGATGTCCAAGACAATCTTAAGGAGTATTTTAAGTTAATTAGCCCCCAAACCCACATAATCTGCACTAGCCCCCACCGTCATGATCTTGGCCTTTTGGTGGCGGAGTGAGTTTGTAGAGGAGGTAGGGCCATGGCGAGCCATCATTGCTATTGTTATCCTTCTCATCAGAACTCTTATGCTTCTTCTTCTGTCTGGTTTTCGAGCTATAGCTAGCAAGAGCTTCATTGTCCGCAATTTTAAAAGTAAGATAGATTTGAGCAAGGCAGTGAGTATGCACACCAACCTGACTTTGCTCGAGCCTTTCCCTTGAGCAGGGTCGGCCCAATTCTTAGGCGACTGAGGCGGTCGTTTAAGGCTCCGGCCCAAAGAAAGCCCACCGCATGAAAGGTCTCAAATCGGCCGGCCCACTGCAGGTCTATCTTAAAGAAAAAAGGTCCTTCTGTGAATTCTTCTTAAGCCGGCCCACTGCAGGAAAGGCCTTAAAGATAAAACGGCCTTAGACCACCAAATACATTGGGCCGCTCCAGCCCTTGAGAGTCTGATTCCTATCAAGGCACCCAGGGTCCTTTATCTCTCCCAAGGTTTGATATCTTGTAATATCACCACCTCAAAAACATTATTAAAGATAATTTTGTAAACTATGTAATTGATAAAATATAATAGTTTTTTGAATATATATATATATATATATATATATATATATATATATATATATATATTGCGCTATTGTTTCTCAGAAGATGTGAGATGTAAGAACAAAACTATTTAGTACTTCTTGTTTAGTATTTTTTTCCTTTTGGTACTTAGAAAATATTGTTGGTTTTAGGAACCCATATTCAACTCCAACAACAACAACAATAACAATCCAATTATTTTGGACTCTTAATCCTCTTTATTTCGGTTTATCTTAGAAACAATTTAATTCTTGTAGTGGTATAAACATGTCAATGATCGGTACAAGTCGGCTAGATGAATAGCTATTTGTACGACTTTATCACCAAGGAGTCTGAAGGTACTACTTTGTGTATCTCTTTATCGTCATCTTAGGACTAGCTATAACTTAATCTCCTTAATTCCTTGGGAACGTGAAGTCCTTGACCACTAGACAATCCAATTCACTTTCCTTGGGAATGTGAAGTCCTTGACCATTTATCGAACCTCTATCATTGGCCTAGACTGCCGAATGGCGTCCTACATGTCGCATGAGCAGGCCATGATCTTGCTAAGTGATTGCATGCCCTCTAGTCAAACAAAGAGCCAGCATATCCTTTTTGGCATGCTCGGTTTGGACCTTGAGTTATCGTTTCCAAGAATAAGGAAAGACGTCGAAAGCCCACACTTGAAGGTGGAGCTTTGTCTGTGACCCAAAGCCCTTGCAAGAGTAGAGAAGGCCGCCAGAAGGCTGGACATTCGAGGTTCCTCGAAAAGATGTCATGTAACCATCCAGGTGGTAGCCCAGTTGGAACGGAGCGTTTACTTCTAACCAAGTGGTTCCAGGTTCGAAACGCGCGGGCGTCGATTAAATTTGGGGACCGAATACTCCACGCCTGGACACGGAGTCTGGAAGTGCTACTGGTCGGCTGGTAGCCTGGGTGGTGCCAGGTGTAACGTACTCACACGGAGGGTCGGGTCGGATAACCGAGCTGGCTCACGGGTGGGGAGGGTAAAAGTAAAATAGGTCGGAGTGCCCAATACACGATCCGGTTTGCCCGCATCGAACATTCTTCTGGCGGGGTGGGGGCCCCAGTGGAAGCTGCTACGCGGGGGTGGGCTTGTCCCTTCCTCCCCTCTTCCTCTTTTTTTTAGCAAAAAAAAAAAAAGATGTCATGTAGCAAAACAATGTAGTAACGGGCTCCAAAATAAGTCGAGAACTCGGGGGTTATATGGAGTCATTGGAAGGGTTCATCTTATTAGTCAATCTTCTAAGTGGATAGATAATGTCACGCTCGAAGAACTAAGAAAAAAAATTTAGAGGTATCTTTTTAAAATTTAGATAAAAAATACTTCGGCCTCAAAATTTTTAAAAAATTTCAATTAGACACTATAACTTATTTTTTTATTACAATATTACAAGCTTTCTCCTCCACGCGACTGCCTCGACCCCAGTTCCTCTCCTCCTCCACCACCGGCGCTAGCTCTAGTGCCTTCTCCGACGAGACCGACGCCTCCAATGACGATGAGATTCGCACTGCCGGCGATTCCACTGGCAAGATTGATTGAGCCACACCTACCTTCTTTTTACTTCATGTGTGAGACTACTCAAACAACAAGATCCACCCGCTCCAGTGCCTTCTTCCCATTTTCTCCTCCACCTGAGGGCATTGCTCCTCTATTTCGAGGACGCCTCAGGTTGGCGAGGTTGAGGGCCAAGGGCGCTGCGCCGGCGAGGCCAAGGCAATTGTGTTACGAGGGTACGGTGAGTGCCCTTCAATTCAGTGAGGCTGAGGGCTGATGGCACTGCGCTGGGATGGGCGAGGGCACCACACCTCTGTTCCTTTGCTATGGTGAGGCTGAGGGCTGGGGGCCGGAGGCACCATGCCTCTGCTACTCTGTTCCTCTGTTTGGACGAGGCCGAAGGGCACCTACCGACACCGGCGCCTTGGTCTGTCGAGTTCGATCCACCCACTGCCTCGCTAGCAAGCTTCAGAATGCTAACTGTTTGAGGTTAAGGGCTTCAGCCTCCCGTCGGTGAGCTATGACTGTCGTCGCCCAAGATCCTTCGCCGTACCGCCATTGCTACTTCCCCTTCTTCTTCGTGCCTAGGCCCTCCTCCCCAGTCCTTTTCCTCGATCCCCACCTCCTCCTTGGTCGATTCCTCTTCATCTATAGCCAAGGACCCACCTCCCACCGGCCTAGCTCCAGCCTCCCTCAATCCCCCACCTCCGTGGTTGTTCGTCTCGACCCGCCGACAAGGATTACATCGCCCACCGCACAACTTTCAAAGCACTCCATTTCATATTATTTATTTTTTGAGGCACAAATTTCAAAGTCTTGGTCCTCGATTATTGTTGAGTATACAAATTTCATATTATCTATTTTGTCCCTGCGTCAAAGAGTATACCTATTTTGTCTAACAAAGTGCGGAATTTTTTATCTGCTTTATTTTTTTCTGATTTTATTGGTCGTATTCTCATCCACAGAATATAAACTGCCGTTGTACTAATATATATATATATATATATATATATATATATATATATATATATATTTATTTATTTTTTTAAGTGATATTTTTGGACTATTTTTATTGAATATGATCTTTAAGATTGCTACTCTGCACATTTCTTATCCTAAGCATTGCATATGTAAGAAACAACCTAAACTTCTATCATTATAATCAAAACTTTTGAGAATAGTACTCTTAATTTCAAATTAACTCTCCTTTTTTAATAAATTTCTCCATTCCTTTATTTTCTTGTTTTGCCTTTTTTTTTTTGAAAATTGAATTATTCTCCATATTATCTAATGATCATGATTTGAGCAATATGTCAAAGGAATACTATATCTCCACATCATCTGATGGCTAGAATTTGCATATTATAAGAGATTGGAGCCATCATATCTTCTTCTCACGTGCATCCCATGCATGGTACCATCCATTGAATGATGTTACCATATCTTATATTCCAGAGTTTTAATATACACACACACACACTAGTGCGTGGTATATGTGTTGCATGTGGTCTATGAATTCTAGAGATGCAAGACATCCTGTAGAAAGATATAAATTTGGATTTCATGTCAACCAACCACAAGGAAGAATAATGAAAATAGAAACCAATGTTGGGAGCCTTGTGATAAAAGCGACTAAGGAGAGAGAAGAGTGTGGAGAGTCATGCAAAAGAGCAAAGAGGAATGGCATAAGGCAGTGTAGTCGTACTTTTATTTTTTATTTTTTTTGTTGAAACGGATGATTCATACCGTTCTACTACGGATATATCCAATAGAATCAGAAAACATCAAATTTCGGAGTACTCTCAGCAACTCCCCTTTTCCAACCTACAGAGTGCATGCGAAGTGATTGGCTATATATGAAGCTACTCAGTCCGTGGCTCCATTTGTCTTTTTGAAAATATGCTTGGCCTGGAAGACCACGCCACCACTCAATATAATCCGAATGTCCTGAAGCAAGAGATGACCCCCTCCAACGCCGTTAGTACCATCCTGATTACATCCAATCATAGTGGCCGTCTCTCTCTCAAGTATGATAGAGCTAGTCTGCAGCACTCGCCGAGCATGGCTCAGGCCGGCCCATTCAAGCGCAAAATAAGAAAACTGGAAAAGAAAGAACAAAATGAGAGTTGTGGCCAAGGGTAGATGCCTAATAACTTGGATCTTTAAGTTCAAATTATATATTAGAACATGGTTCAAGCTTGACACAATTGCATTCTAATGGAGCTTGATATGCTATTTCAAGCCGTGCTTATGCTAGACTTCACATAGATCAATTCACAGCTTTCCTCGAGATTATACGGTTCTAACTTGGAGAGTTAAAATATTCTCTTTATGTCCTATCCTATGCATTGCACTTACAATAAACTTTTGAGGCAGTACACCACGTATTTTCCTATTAAATCCCCTTTCCAGTAAACTCCCACTGTGGTCCAAAAAGGTTTTCTGTTAGCGGATTAAATACTTTGAAATATACTTTAGCTTCACTGTTCCAAACTAAACCACACTTATCTCGAGTCCAATAATACAATGAAATTTCTTCATTATTTTTTCCCTCCGGCTAAAATTGGATTGTTTTTCGCATCATCCTTTGATAATTAGGATTTGTGCAACATCATAGAGGATCCATAGGTCTTCATCTAATGGTTAGAAATCACTATAGCCATAGAAAATTTCAACCGTCCGATCTTTCTCTTACCATAACCTTTCCTATATCTCACATAAATTTTAGTATAAAAGAAAATGAAGAGAAGAGATATAACCCCATGGAAATTATAAAAATTTATTTAGGATCTGTTTAGATAATTTTGTACCGTCGAGCAGAATTCATGGAGAGCGGCAACGGTCGATGGGTAGTGGACTAGGAATCGGCTGGAGTCAGAAGAAGAAGCAGAAAGAAGAAGAAGAAGAAGAGTCTGTGGAGTTTTTTTTTTTTTTGTTTCTTCATGTGTTGGATGGGTTAGGGAGATCCAGTCAATTTGGGCCGGGCCAGGCCTCATATCCATTAATGCCGGTCCTATGGATTATCCAAAGCGGGCCTTAACATTTTTCTCTTCCATGTTAGTTCAAGAGTACTGGTAATTTAGATATTTCATGCAACAACGCAAGCAAGCATTTTGGCAGGCTGCAAAGCCACTAAACCCTACCGGCCGCCGTCGCCATTCCCTCCATACCTCACTTAAACCCTCCCTTCTTTCCTCCCCAACTTCTCTCTCTTCTTCCTCGTAAAAAAAGATTAGCCGCCTCCACCGCCATGCACTCTGCTTCCCTCGCCGCCCACCTCTCTCTCTCCCCCTGAGCTCTCCTCCGCGCGCCGCCATGTCCGCCGCCTCTAGAGGTCTCGTCGCCCGCCTCCGCTTCCTCTCTTCCGGCCCTCGGGTACCGTTTCCCCTCCACCGGAGCTTCAGCGTGGAGTCCCTCGTCGACGCCGGCGAGTATAGTCTCGCCGGCGGAGGCTGCGGCGATGGCCGGGTCATCGAGGCGAAGCCCGGGGTGATGGCCCCCAATTCGAGGAGGACCGGAGCCATCGCCGTCAAGTGCGGAATGACGGCACTGTGGGACAAGTGGGGCGCTAGGATTCCAATCACGGTCCTTTGGTTGGACGACAACACCGTCTCCCAGGTGAAGACTGTCGAGAAGGAGGGGATCTTTGCCTTGCAGGTACGATCCAACGGCACGAAAGATCTAGTCTTGATGGCCTTCTGTTTGGTGCTCTGAGGATTTTTATTTAGGGTTTTATAATTTTCTTTAGAGCTAGGACTTAGGATTCGAGGAGTTTGAGTTATACGTTCATTGATGATATTGGTGAGTCGTATTATTTAGTTTAAGTCATTTTTGGTTGTGATTGGGTTGCAATATGGGGGTAAATGTGGTCCTGAATGTAATAATATACCTTCTTTTGGAATTCCGAGTGATATTTTCTTTTGTGGTAGTTAGATTGGAGCAGGATTCTGAGTGATATTTTCTTTGGTGGTAGTTAGATTGGAGCAGGGCAAAAGAAGGAGAAACATTTGACGAAGCCTGAGGTGGGCCATTTCAGAGCTCAAGGAGTTCCTTTGAAGAGGAAGCTGAAGGAGTTTCCGGTAACAGAGGATGCTCTTCTTCCGGTTGGTACTTCCATCACAGTTCGCCATTTTGTTCCTGGTCAGTTTGTTGATGTCACAGGCATTACAAAGGGAAAAGGTTTTCAGGTACTTGCAGCTTTCTTTTTTTATTAAATAGATTCTCCTTTGTATTTAAACATTGTGTTTGAACTTTAAGCATTTTGTGCCATTTGTGCTACTTTGCTCTTCACATGAGCATTCGTTATTATTGACTGTAACATGCATTTTCTGTTGGGTTATACAATAAAGATTCATAGCTCTCATGTTCACTGTATGTATAAGTAAACGTATTTAAAAGGAATTTGATGTAAAAATTTATAGTGATTTTTCTTATTGAGAAACCTTGAACGAAGACCAACATACTTTGCGAGAGCTCTGCCCTGTTAATTATGAAAAACAAACCAACTGAGAGATTTATGTTATTGGATAATGTGGTGGAAGGACCTAGTTCATACATCCTTTGGAGCTATATCAAGTAAACATAAAAGGAGATTGTGATATAGAAGCAGGTAGAGATTTTCCTTGTTGGCGTGCCTTGAGTGAAAAGCAGTCACTTCAGAGTAATCTTCCATCCTTGTGGATTCTAAAAGCAAATTCCAGTGTACCATAATCACTTTTTTTAAACATTTTTTGTTTGGGGCTACTTTAGTATATTTTATGCCATTTACTACTTCACTGGAACTTTCCTGACATTTCTTTATTTTTAGAAGATATTTTATCCTATTAAATGCCTAAAAAATTACAAGTATGCCCCATGCAGTTGGTTAGTTAAAATTATTCTATTCTTTGACATCCAAGCTCAACATTTCTGTCTCACCAGATTCAATATTATGATGCTGACCTATCATTCATTACCATCATATTTGAAATCATCAGTTGATAAAATCTTTCTAAAATTATTCTTTTCAATCCTTGCAATTATTTAAAGGCCTTGTCTTGCAATGTCTAAACACACATCCAAATTCTTTTCTACCTAGTTGTTTGTAACCTTTGCATAGGACCTAAATGTCTGGGTTCAATTCATTGATCTCGTTCTTCATTGACAAAGCCCCTAATCCTCCTTTGCATAGGACCTAAATGTCTGGGTTCAATTCATTGATCTCGTTCTTCATTGACAAAGCCCCCTGATCTCGTTCTTCATTGACAAAGCCCCTAATCCAAGTTCATTGTGAGCTGTTTCCACTTCATTTCCTTTGGGTTTTATTTGCACAGGTCATCTTTAAAAGCTAACACTCAGAGATATGTATGCTGCCTTAATTTATGATAACTTTATCAAAATAGAGAAGTTTCACATTTTTCTGATCATCATATTTGTCAGAGTTTCCTTTAAATGTCAAAGGTATGTCAAAATCACATGACATTAGATGGTTGCATCATCATCTCATTCTCTTTGTTTTATTTCTACCAGGAGCATTTTAAGTTTTTCTTTCTGTTAAAGTCAGTATATCATGTTTATAACTTCAAAAAGTTTCCCATTCATTTATTTCAGAATGTTTGTGTTTTGTCTTCATATTAAATTATCATAATAGTTTGCATGTCTTTCTTTGAGATGATTTAAAAGAATATGAGAAATATATACTTTATGACTAATGTCTAAAAATATTTTAGTTGGTAGACGGTTAACTGTGTCCTGCTCGTCATGCAGGTGCTAGGCTTATATGCTGTTGGTAGTCCAGAGTTCAACGCAGCCAAAAGAAAATACAAAAATTGAAGAATATTAGATGAACAGTATAAAAATAGATACTATTCAAAGGATGAAACATAACATATGAATGGAGATGTGTGATAAGTCAGCAGGAAGTACCAATTTATCTACATCTAGTACTAACTAATGGCCAAGCTCATCTTTGCATGTTCAAACAGGAAAAAAGACATTAGATTTGGCGCTTAGGCATTCTTGTCTAAGGCAGCTATCTAGTCTAATTTTACAGCACTGTTTATGGGATGTGATTTATTCCCAAGAAATAGTAATCTTGGGTTAGTTGAGTTTTAGATGTTTGCTTTCTCCTCACCTTTGTAGTCAGCTTATTTACATAATTTCATTCTATATGGAGTATGTTTTAGACTATTATTGTCTTGTAAAGTTCTTTCTTAACTTTCATCTCATGTTCAAATTTCTAAGCCCCACTGTTATACCATTTTCATATTTAATTTTATTTGGTTCCTATCACCTTCATGATGAAATCGTTCTAGCCATTGATGGAAAATCATTTTTTAAATAAAAATTGAAATATTATAGTGTGTAAAAATAAGTACTTCCCATATAGAAAACGTAGAAAATATTTTCATGAAATTCCGAAATTATTTTTTAATTTTGAGTTTAAAGAATTTAACACTGGATCAAGTAGGGAACTTGAAGGACCTCTATTTCGGAAGATCCCTTGGAACAAAATTGACATTTTAGGTCCTTAAAGAATAGTGTTTTTCTTGTTTAATATATAAATAATCTAATAATCCATCTTTATTTTCGATATGCCTAGATTCTTGAAGATTGAATAGAAGTACATCATTAAGCATTTAGGATAAAGGTGTCCATGCAGAATGTAAGAAAGGGCTTATAATTATGTTTAAAGAATAGGATCAGGGAATAGTTGGACTACATCGATGGAGGATTGCATGATTGTTGCTTATTTCACTGTGATTATTTGATATAAGTATTGTTTCGATCAAGGCTCGCAATCTCGGTACTGGGTACCATATCGATATCTTATCGGTTTGGTACGATACAATACTATACAACTTTGTGCTGAGATAGCTTTCTAACTATTTTTCTTAATTTTCATCTCGGTACACGTCGATACGGACCAGTACGCACCTCGATACGTCTCGGTATGGGGTGACACGCTTTGGTATAGATGGTATGGAGTTTGTACCATCTTGAAGGTGTGTTTCGTATCGGTTTTCTTCAGGTATGGTATGGAGTGATACAATAGACTTTGGTTTTGATATTAGAGATGGACTTTGAATGGAGATACATTATGTATTAGTTTCTAAATCTTTCTTAAAACCAAAGAGAACGCAAACAAGAAGAACTAGGTATAATTTTTAATATTTGCAAGTAGTTGATTCTATTACTTGTTTATTGATATGATGTTGATGTTCTGTGGACAACAATTTGTAGAAATTGGTGCTATTGCATCATGTCGCTTTTGTTCTGAAGTTCGCTTTAATAATGGTAAGCTATAGCTATAGATTGACATGTAAAATTCGAAAGGAGTACAAGGTCAAGAAACAAAATAGGTTATTTTGTGTATGAGCTGGTTAGATATTGGGAATGGAACAGGGGGGCCCAATATCAAACGATTGATGTATCCGAGTTATTAGTAAAAACTTTTTTTCTTTGAGGAGTTTATGTTGTTAATCTAGTTTTGATGACTCTATTGTGACAAACTTTGAAGTGTTTTGCTTGGTGTTCTCGAGTCTCAGAATAATTAATTGCGAACTTCAAATTGAGAGAAACTTTGTTTGGAATAGTCATATTTTCCTTGCAAGTCAATATATAGATTTTCAAAGCTACAAAGGAAAGGGATATTTGAAAATTTAAGAGCTTAAATCTATTGTAATAAGCGATGAAGTAGAGGGTTCAAGGATGAAGAAGAGATTGTTTAAAGATGACTTAATTTTCATGATTTTTTGCTCAAGAAGAGGGTCTCAACTAAGGTTCGCCATCTCAGTACTGGCATCTCCCGTCTCAGTACTGGCATCTTAATACTAGACTGCATACCAATACCATCTCAATACCGTCCTAGTACGGCATAAGACGACGAGGCATATTGAGTGTCGGTATGGTACATGACTGCATATTAGTTCGGTACCATTACGGTACGGTACTTGAATTATTTTGGTTAGGACATGTAGTCTTAATTGTGCTTGTATTGTGCATGACTGTATAGTTTTTATAAAGTTAAGAAACAGTAATTATTTTGTAAGGATTGAATTGAAAAGACATTTGATTTTGTTGCTGCATGATGAAATTTCCCCTATTTAACTTAGTTAGCCTTAACAATTGATCTAAAATAGGGAGATTTCTACTAGGCATGCAGTCATGCTTTTGGGTTAAATTTATGCCCTTAGGTGATTCTTGGAACTTGCTAATGGAGTGGATAAAGACATTGCAAAAATGACTACTTTCGAGCATGCACCTCTAGGTAAACTTTTGCAAACTTTTATTTGCAAAAGACCTAATAAATGCTGCCTACTAATTTGAATGATTAAACTACATTTTTGTAAAATCGTGAATATATTTTACTCGACTATTCATTTAATACATTTTTTAGTGTTTGGGATGCAACAACTATGCCGATAAACTACAAGTATAGATAACAATTTTAAAAACATAACTATATACCAAAATAGATAAATGGATTTCTGATAGAAATAAGCAATATCAGAGAGAGGAGGGTGGGAGGGAGGGAGAGGTACTGCAGTTCCTTGGTACATTTTAAGGGCACATGAGTGCATAAGTTACTTTAGTATCAGTATTTTGGAAAAATTATTTTTGCTTAAGCTTAAATTGTAGCACGGATTGATTTTTGCACTCGATAGGGATGAGCAACATTGAATAACTTTGGATGGAAGTGTTATGGCTGTTTAGTCATGAGCATAGTAATTGTTTAGACAGTGCTGCAAAATGAATACCAGTATCTGACTAAAATTATAGAGATAAGATGGAAAGATGTTGGACTATGGGCAATGCTGGAACATTTGGACCTTGAACTAAAGCATTCTCTATCTGTCCCTTATAAGGTATCTTCCTTAGAGCTCATGTTCTAGAATTTAGTAGAATGCTGTTTTTGGCTATTTTTCTTCTCATGTGGATCATATATGGTTATGTTCAAGACAAAGATTATCTGCAAATCAATTATAATTTCCAGGATATACAGAAAAGTTATAAGCAGTCCATTCACCTGTAATTGCCATTGTTTGCTCATTTTTTCCCTTAAGACTGCTTATCTATCTATTGCTCTTCTCTAATCAATGAAACATACATAAATTATGACATGAGATCTTACTATTTATATTGCCCACTGCTACTTTGATCTATATAATATGCATGTTATCTATATAATATGTTTGTAAGTGTTGGCTGGTTGATAGGATCTTCCCTGCATAAATTCTGGAGGGCTGGATGCTCTTTCTGAATATAATTAATTTTAATCATGAAATTATTTTTATCATGAAATGATCCAGTTCTTGCTTTGCATTCTTCTTCTTCCTTCTCTTCATTTTTGATCTGTCTGGCAGTAAGGGACCAGGCCAATGATATATCTCTTTTGCTAATTGGTATACTATTTTTTCTCTCTCTCCAAACAATAGGGTGGGATGAAAAGGTGGGGTTTTTCTGGAATGCCTGCATCACATGGTGCATCATTATCACATCGAAGTATTGGCTCTACAGGTCAAAGAGATGCTCCTGGAAAGGTATTTATTCATATTCACATGATTTCCATGTTGGCACAATATCACACATTTTTTCCTTCAATTAAATGCGAACACTGTTAAATATTTGTTTATTTATCAGTCACTATATACTGATATAATTAGGCAGACTCAGCTATTCATTTGAGTCTTTATGCACAGCAATTTTAATTCTCAGCAGTGAAATAGTACAAGAAGGTTCTGCTTTGGACTTTCAGAAATGATTTTCCAAATTGATAAATGCATCCAGAGATGTTACTTGATGTTAAGTTGTCAAATATAGTTTAGGTTGAAGTATGTATTCAAGTTATGTGTGAACCTAGCAAAAAATTAAATTAAATGTGAAGCTTCATAAAAGTGCTCCAAATATAAAGATAATTACTCCAAAATTAGACTTGCTCTTTGGAGCTTTAAATCCTAGACATGTTCTTAGTTGAACTTGTTTGTGCATTTTCTTAGAGCCAAGATTGAGGTATTCCGTATCCGAACTGTGGTAGCTTGGCATTGTTATTTTATTACTGTGCTGTGTGCCGTGTTGAACCGGTGGCTTGCAAGTAGACCTATTCACGAGCCTGGCGGCACGCTTGGCTTGCTCAAGCTCGAAGCCTTTTGGACATGGATGGGCAAAAGTTTTAGACTCGGTGGGCTAGGTTGAGCCTGGAAAGTAAGTTTGTTTTACTAAACGGGTCAGGATCAGGCTTGAGCTTGGAGATCAAAGCTTGGACCGAGCCTGGCCTAGCCTGAAATTCTTTAATACTAGGTTTTAGCCCGGTCTGAGCATGGCCCTGCTTGAATTTTTTTTATAGTAGGTTTCATGATTAAGTCATAGGTTTTGTTGATATGCAAACTTAATGGGAGAAGATCTAGAATCTTAGAGTACTTGTTATCGAATTTTGAAATTTCTATTAAAAATATTTATTTATTTATATTTAGCATTTTAAGCATTTTTTATGAATTGGAAAAAATGTTCGGGAAGGCTGAGGCTTAGCTTGAAGCTTGAAGCCCGAAGTTCAAGTAAGGGTTGGGCTTGGGTTTTGAAAGTAGGCTTGGAGGTCTGGCTATGCTTGGGTCTAAATAAATTGTGTTAATATTTGCAAAAAGCCTGGGCCGGCCTATGTACAGGTCTACATGCAAGCAATGGTAACAAGCTAGTATGACATGCCAGTGAGGCACTAGTATGGTATGTTCTATACTGTACTTAATGTGCATGACCGGTGCTCTTATCCATGCTTAGAGCTATGCACATAAGTATTAGCACATTTTTTAAAGGGGGTGAGTGCTATCCTGGAATGTTGTATGTGAAGCCCCAAATAGTATTGAAAGTATCTTAAAGATTTTATCTTTCACTGCTTCAGGGCGCTGTAGTCTTTATTATTTGATGAGTCAGATGGAGGAGCTATGCAAGTAAACATTAGCACATTTTTCAAATGGTGTATGAGCACTATTCTGGAAGGTTGTAAGTGAAGTACCAAATGGTGTAGAAAATATCTTAAAAATTTTTATATGTGACTGCTTCAAGGTGTTGTAGGCATTATTACTTGATAGGTGAGATAGGAATACCACTTATGCATCTTTCTGTGCCCAACTTGATTATTCATATTCCGTTAACTGTATCAAAGTCTGAAAAGGTAATCACATGGTGGTAGTTTTGGCTGAGCCTGATTCTCATTCCCTGATATTCTAATTAGTAGATACGTGGAACTTGACATTGCACTGTGAAAGGTGACTGCGTTACCATTTATCTGTGGTTAGGGTCTTTTTAGATGAAGGAATCACTCTTTTCATTAGACCTCATCATTGAAAATCAATCTTGATTATGTAAAACCTTATTGTGCAACATCAATTCATATTTTTCAGTGTATTTATGATACACTTCAGTTCATCTGTTACCATTATTTTGATGCTTTTTTCTTTCACTTAAAATGTGGGAGATATTCGCCCATCTTTTGATGGCTATGCTCTGAGTTCTCTTTTAGAAACCTGCTATTATAAATTGGAATTGGCTTTTATACCATGAAATGTTGATTTAGAATAAATTGCCTGAGTTTTCTATTAAGCATGCTTAGTTCACAACCTGTGATAGGAAGTTGGGAAAACAACTTACTTTATGATGCTTAACTAGGTTTTTAAAGGGAAGAAAATGCCTGGGCATATGGGTGACAAGCAATGCACGGTGAAAAATGTATGGGTCTACAAAATTGATCCTGCAAGAAATTTAATGTGGGTAAAAGGCCAGGTATGATCTCCAGTATGGTAACTGTCTGCTCGTCAGGTCAATTATCCAAGTTTAGGAGGTTGATGTCATTTTGTCAGAGCCTATCCAGAATGACTATTTACCTTTTTGATTTTGCAGGTCCCAGGCGCTGAAGGGAATTTTGTTTTTATTAAAGATGCAGTATACAAGAAGCCGGACGTCTCCCTGCTACCATTTCCAACCCATTTTGCTCCAGAAGGCGAGGAAACATCAGACTTGGAACCGCTAGTGGCTGATCTTGGCGATGTTGATCCTTTCATGGCAGCAGATTAACTGGCAGTTCAAAGGATTCAGGATTTTGCATGTTGTTGATTATTTACTTTGGAGTTCTGATGAGTTTTTATTTCTTTTCATTCCAAATATCGTGCCATTGTTTGATAATGAAAATTTTGATAGCAATCCCTTCACTGAAGTTCATCAATCATGACAGATTTTTGTTGGTCACTCGTCAGCAAATAGATTGGTGGCAACTTGGCATTTTCCTTGGGCAGTCATGCACTATAACAACAAAGCTACCAATCCTGCTGTTCCCTACAGTCTTATTGTAACCAAAAGGAAAATAAGCAATAAGTTTTCCTCTGTAACTTGACAGCCTCTGGTGAACATTGCATGAAAATTCTGTTGCTTGACTTTTTAATGGATTAATGTTGGATAACCTTCTATTTTTGTCTTAACCTTTTCCCCCTTTTTCACCAGTGATACTTGAATGAGTTGCTTGTTCTTTGTTCATTTATTCATTTCTTGCTAGGTAAAAGGGTGCTTAAGCCTGCACTTGAATTTTAAGATTTAAAAGCCATCTGATAGAGAAAATATGTAAAGCCATTCATGAGTTTCCACTTGCCTTATGGATCTTTGGCCTATATATTTCTAGGCTTGCTCCAAATTTTGGCCACTAATTTTTGTCAGAACCATATGGGTATAGGATTTATTTGGTCCATGAATTTTATGAACCATGAATGTTTGAATTGATTATTTCGTACCTAAAACATGTAAGTCCAGGCAGTTTGATAATCCTAATAATTGTAAGTTTCCATCTTATTGGGTTTAGTTACCAAACTTTTTGTGGCATTGGGATTTAAGGAATCTTCCCATGTATTTAGGGTAAATATTCTGTAAATTTAGAACTTGGAGAATAAATGTGCTGTGTTGTCTCTAATTGAGTCTAATTGTGCCGTATTTGGACACTTATGGGTTTCAAACGGAAGTTTCTCATGAGACATTTGATTTTTGGCCCTTGATTTAGGGTTAGAATATCCATCGTGTGGTAAATATTTCTTAAATAATTGATCTTGGATAGCATTATAGCCATTCCATAGGAAAGATGTTTCCTCTGCCCTGAGTATATATGGGCTTGATTCTCCCTTAAATAAAGGAGTTGATGGAGAATTCTTGAGGCTCATATTTTCTCTCGGAGAAGACCTAGGAGAACCACATTGGATAACTTTATTCTTTGATGAGTTCTCTCTTTTTAGCACCATCTCCCTATCAAAGAATTTAAGAATTAAGTAAGATAATATCAATTGCTATTTAACAAATATTGTTTAGCCATAAGAGTCTCTACATCTATTTGCAGAAAACTTTGGCTTCCTTGCAATTAGTTCTGAGAAGAAATTGTTGGTTTAACAAATTCTCTGGAATTTTTGAAATAACTTTGACTATTGCCAGATTGTGGGGTAATTTTTCTAGGTACCATCGCGGACTCCATTAGTAAATTTTACTAATTGTTCTTTTGAATTATCCAGATAACTTGCTTTAGGATTCCTTGATATCCGTAATGAGTTAGATTTGTTTCAAAAATTTTAAATGTATTTTGGTGAACAGTATTAATTAAGACTTGGTGAATGTTTAACCTCGTCTTTATTTTCTTTTATCGTCTCACTATATTTACTTGAGATTGAGTTGGAGCATTTTTTTTAGTTGCTTGGTCAATATTTTTCTGTCCTTAATAAGAGATTTATAAGTACTAGAAACATACCTAACACATCCCTAGAATCTTTGCAATTATTTTTTTGTTTTTTGTTTCGGCAGAAAATTTGTTGGCAAGTTGAATAAGTCAGTTACTGGAGAAATTTGATAATAATTTATTTGAAATCCTATAAATTTTCAATTTGAATGGTTTCTTTTTTTTAGTAGAAAGAAATACTTCATTTTTAAAGTAATGTTAGAAATATATTCAAGTGTTCCCAATATTGATCAATTTTTTTGAAAAGATTAAAACATCATTGATGTAAACTATTATAAAATCAGTATAAAAAAGAAAAAAAATCATTCACAATTTTCTAAAATCTGAAAGGCACAGTTTTAATTCATTGATGTGAACTAATATAAACTAGTGTTAGCAAGTTGAATAACTCAGTTATTGGAGAAATTTGATAATAGTTTATTTCAAATCTCAGAATTTTTCAATTTGAAATAGTTTCTCTTTTTTTATAGCAAAAAAAACTACTCCATTTTTAAAGTAATGTTAGAAATATATTCAACCGTTCCCAATATTGATCAATATTTTTTGAAAAGATTAAAACATTGTTGTTGTAAACTATTATAAAATCAGTATAAAAAAAAATCATTCATAATGTTTGAATGGTGTAGTAGAGACAATTTTATACCTATCTTCTTCTTTTATTTGGATTTGCTAAAAACCAGATATCGCATCAAATTTTGAATAAATTCTTGCTCCTTGAATTATTTTTTATTAAATCCTGCTTATTAGGAATTGGATATTTTATCAATTGTCAGACTTTTTTTCATGCATTATAATTAATGACTAGTCTTAGTGCCCTTCTTTTTTTTTTTCAGCGATTTTTTCAACATAGACAGCTACACAACTCCAATAAGAGAGTCTTTTCCCACTTCAATTTTTATTTAATAAAGTTTTGATTTCTTCTTAACATATTTCTAATATTTTTTATTCATCTAAATTGGCTTAGACTTAGTTGGAATTTTTTTGTTCATCAAACTATTTGTTTTGGGCAAACTTAGAACCCTCCTTCGATTTTATAGTGAATCTCACCATACCATGTTTGCTTGATAAATCTTTCAATTTGGTTTATGAATTAAGAAGTTTCTTCTATCCTTTCAGTAGTTTTTTCAATAAATTCTTCTTTAGTATCTTCAAATTTTTCTTATTTCTTTTCAATCTTTTTAGGATTCTTTTAATTCTAGCTACTTGTTTCAACCATGTTAACATACTTTATAAGTTGTTGCCTTTTTCTAGGTCCTTTAAATTGCAAATCATGTCTATAATGAATTGTTATTCAGACAACAAGACTAAGACTTCTTTGTCACTAGAGTCATTTATGTAGAATTCTCTCCATACTAGGAACATCCATTATTAGTGGAACACTTAGCTTTATTATTGCTACTATTAGAATTTACTTTTAGACTATTTACAAGTTAAAGTTTTGCTTATAATTCTTGGATTTTGTTTTTTGATGCCTTTTTACAAACATTTCTCTTCTTACATTTCTAGCAAGTAGGGTTTTTTTCTGATTTTTAAGGTTTTATTTTATATACATCCTTTTCTTTTTAGGATTTTTTAAATTCATCTTCTCATAATCTCTACTCTCTAAAGTTGAAATCCAAATTGATAATAGAAATCTCCAATTCTTTTTCCCTGTAACATTTTTTGCCTTTTTGAATGATCTCTTATTTTTAGGCCATCACATAACTAAGCACCTACAATCTAAACTTTTTATGCCAGTCTGTCTATTGTCTAATTGGCACTAGTATATGCTTTTGTCCCCTTCATTTAATGAGTGTGCCCTAACTTTTTCAATAAAAAGTGGTGGAAGTCTGGAAAATAGAGCTTTTGTTTCGAGAATTCCTAACCAGAATCTGAAAGCTAATAGAATTTAGATAAAAATGATGTATGCTATTATATGCTAAAAGCATCAGTTGAATTATTAGGTAAAAAATTTGCATTAGGATCTCTTTTAATAGAATTAAGAATTTCTTGTTTATGTTATTCAATTAAATAATTATTCGACAAATCTTTTAATTGTCCTAAAAACCTAAAGGTTATCATTAATGCTACTTGTGTTGCAGAGTTTCCTTGATCTTGGCATGCATTGCATACAAAATTAATTTCTTGACACACAGTAAATATTTGATATTAAGTACAACCATCTAAATTGTATTTGACGAAGGATTTTCCATCAAATTAAACTACGGTAGGAATATCTGCTATTCCTTAAATAATAAACCAGCATTTTATGGTCTAGGATAACAGCTTTTAATTTTCGAAGTTTGAACAACTGATCTATATAAATAGTTTTTATTATTCATCTTTTTTATTAATTTTAGAGTCTATTATTCATTTTATTTCATATTCTTCATATATGTTATTTATACTTTTTTTGTATGAACTAAAATTTGGAAACTAATTTTTTTACAGGTTCATTAGAACATGGTTTTTTTAATTGTTTTTAGACCAGTCCCATGGGCAACAATCATAGGAGAACTTCCTTAGAAGATATGTATTTCTTACTGCTTGATGGGATATTAACACACCTTTTACTTGAGGTGACCTCTGAATAATTTCATTTTTTAGATCCAATTTTTCCGTCTTCATTTTCTTCATTCTTTTCTTGTAATAGAATGTTTCTATTCTTTTAGTCTCTTTTCCCTATAGTTTGAAGAGGTGTTTGACTTTAACTCTTTCTTCTAAGCTTTCAGATGATGATAGTATTATTAATGGATTTGCTTTTAAAGTTTCTTCAAATTGTATAAGTTCAAATGGTGAATAAATAGATTCAACCTCTACATCCTTAGCTGTCTTCTAGGTGTTAAAGGGCCTATTCATTGCCATAAGTTGATTTTCCTCAGGCAACTATTAAAGCATCGATCTAATTATTTTTAGAAATAATTCTCATACCACTTAAAGAAGGGTATATTTCTTTCTTCACTTTTCATTTGATTTTACCATAATCCTCATAAGTGAGTTCTTTTCTCATTGGAGGCTTCAAGAAATTACTTTTTGTTTTTATAAGAATCACCGCTTTGTTTTCTTCATAATTAAAGTCTTCTATAAGAATTCTTTATCAATTTCAAATTCTTCTTCTAATTGTATAATATTTATTTCAAAAGTTGTATATATGTAGATCCATAAATAGCATAGGCAATATTTGTAGGCCTCTTCTGATTTTTCTCTTTTTTGTTTGAGGCATAGATGATGTAGAGAACAAAACTGAGTGAGATTTTAGATATATTTTTCTATTAGAAGAGAAACAAATTTTAACATATTCTTTTGAGCTTTCTACAACCTTAGTTTCTAGGCAAGATTGGGTTGAATAACTTGAGACAAAGTTCAACTTTTTAGGAATGGTTATCTAGTCCTACTTTGAGTTATTTTGATGTGATAAAATTGTTTTTTAGGTTCGCTAGGAAGAGTGTAGTAAAGCCTTTTGGTGTATACATACATAGGTGTGTGTATATATTAAAAATAAATAGATTTTAATGCTTAGATCATAGCAAAATATGGTCTCACATTATATTTATCATTTATCCTTATGTCCACTTAATGCATAGGTTGGAGACAACCAAAATATATGATTTATGATTTTTGAATATTTTAATGATATAAACTATGCAAAAGTATGGATCTTTAATTTGAATATTTTATTATTAATTTTGGAGTTAAAAAGAGTAGAAGTTCTCTCTTGAGAGGAGCCAGAAACAAAATCCATCTCTTTTGAGGATGGATTGTGCCCATCTTAGGAGGAGAAGGCATCTATTCTTCTATAGTCCAAAATCAACAATCAAATATTCAAATCAAAAATCAACATCATTGAATTCAATATATATCACTAAAATCCTGGTTTCTAACATAAACATCAAGTAGAAAAAAAATAGATGGTTTCCATTGTATTGCCATCCTAAAGTACTTGATAAAATATTTATCCTAAAGTACTTGATAGAATATTCTAATTAAAAATCCATCTTATTAATTATTATCTAGATATGCTAAAACATGTAGAAATTAAAAATCGCTTAGTTCAAAGCGAAACCCTATCTTATATAATTTTAAACATACATTTCTGCATTTAGTCAAAAAATCGATTAAAGACCATCAAAACATATGATTTTTGATCTTGAAGTACTTTAAAAGTATAGATTTTTAATTTGGATATTCAATTATTAATTTTCAACCTGAGAAGAGTAGATGCCCCATCCTCTTCAGAAAAATCCATTTCTCCATATGTATGTGCCTCTGTTTATTTACGTGAGAGACACACTGTTATCCAATGAGGGTTGTGAGCCAGAGCCAAGCCTGAAACATTATGATATATCCTCAAATAGATGTTGATAACAATGATATTCTTGACCGAAAGAACTCAAACACTACTGCAAACCAAACTCCTCTACAGCTCCCAACCTGACAACCGTCAGCGAGACATTAGACAAGGCTTCGCAGGTATGTTAAAAAAGGTGGTGTTGTTTTGGTGCGATGAATGAGGCTGATCCTTGAAATGATGCAGAACCTCAAAAGTAAAAAATCTAGTAGGTTCATAAGACATCACAATATGCATCAAGTGCTTTAAACTACAACGTATTGACTGACTGCATTACAGCTTCAATGTTGGTGGGAATCAATCAGTATTTCCAGTTACTGTGGCATTCTGCAGACAGGATCACTTCCCTTCCTTGTTTTTAAAAAAATTTATTCTTTGCAGCTTCTGACATAAGGTGTGGAGATGTCAAACAGGCAAATGCTGCCTTGGACAACAGAGAACAAAAGCAGCTGAAACCCAACTCCTCTTACAGATGCTCCACATTTCCCTTGTCTTAAGAAAGCTGCAAAGCTTCAATTTTCATGCATTCTGGGAGGCGTCCCTTCTGTTACCTTCATTTCGTTGTAGCAACAATGGAAGAAAGCTGTTGCAGACCAAGTAGCAGCGAGATATGAATTAGAATAATCGGAACATATTGACATGTTTCTATGTTTCAAAACTTCCAACAACAAATTAGGATATAGTGAAATGTTTCGCCTTTTTGTCCACTGACTTGCTCTACTTCTTCATGTGTAATGTTCGGGCCCAATAAAAACCGGGCCCAATGCTTTTAGGGCCCAGTTGGAGAGTATTTGGGCCAGATGGTTGGTGGGCCATACTGGCCCATGGAGGGCTGCCATCTTCCGCCTAAGGGCTGAAAGGATAGGACCCCAACTGGCCATCAGAGAGAAGGTCTTAACCATGCAAAACGGGAGCCCACCACCTCTTCACTCTCGGGTAATGGAGGGCTGAGCTGGCCTGAGGAGGGGGGGCAGCTGGTGGCTCCCGGAGCAAGGGTGAAGGAGAGGATGCCACCTCTCCAAGGGGTCAAATCCTAATCCATACTATATAAACCCTTAAGCTTGCTAACCCATTGTTACTATACCCTCTTAGCCTCTAACCCTCTGGAATACTGCACCAGAGAGCCAGACCTTGGAGCTTGTTGCCCAAAAAGACAACCCAAGAGAGGGGGGGGGGGGGGGGGGTGAATTAGGTTTTAAGTAATTATTGCAAATAAAAACTTAATGAGTAACTAATTAAACCTTATTTCAAGTGGATTAATTAGTTTACTATATGCAGTGAATGAAGGGAATGGAAGAGACAATGAAACAATCATAAACACAAGAGATTTTATAGTGGTTCGGAGCTAACCTTTGCTCCTACGTCCACTCCCCAAGCTTCACTTGGGAGTTCACTATAATCCCTCGGATTACAGCCGGTTGTTTTACAAGCTCACAACCCAACTTGTTGTTTTACGAGATCACAACGAACTCGGTCGGTTTTCACAGGCTCACCGACTAGAACCACCCGATTGTTTTTCCGGGATCACAATCGAACCCTTACACGTTGGTTTTACCCTCGGCTCACCAACCAACCTTAACACCCTTGATTCAATCCCCTAATTGAATCAAGTAAGAAAAGCAGTTTGAAAAGAGTACAAGGATAGTTTCTTGAAAAGCAAATATAAACAATATGAATAAAGAAGAGTTAGAAGCCCTCAAATAGATTTTTGGATGTGAAGTAAGGGGCTTCTCGAACTCTGCAACTCCTCTTGAGTGTGCTGAAGATTTGCTATCAAAAGGGGAGCCTCGAATGCGAGGAAGACGTTTGGAGGATGGACTTCAATGCAGTTCTTCCTTCTTTCTCTTGTATTTACTCTTGAGTGGCTTTGGTAGGTGGAAATCCCTTTTGCTTTGAGTGGAGTCTCTCTCTTGATGTCTATTACTGTTCACTCTGGCTATTTAAGCAATCCCCATCGAAAACTAGCCGTTAGACACACTTTTAGAGCCGTTCTGCACAATCTGCAACTCCTGACACAGTGTCCGTTGGGATCGGAGTCGACTCGCTCGATCTGGAGTCGACTCGGCTGTTGCTGGAGTCGACTCATGCTTTACTGGAGACGACTCGCCCACTGTTCAAAATTTGAAATAAAGTGCTGTCCCGTTCTGGAGCCGACTCGGCCAAACTTGGAGTCGACTCGCCAATATCCGGTGATGACTCTGCTTTCTGGAGACGACTCATTTTCAGGAATCCAAAGGTCTTTCTTTCGGGTTTACTTCCTCGAGTCGACTCGGATTCTCTTGAAGTCGACTCGGCTCTCAGAGCCTGAAAAACTTGTCTTCTGTCTTTGGAGTTGAACTGCCTCGGAGTCGACTCGGACTTTGCTGGAGTCGACTCGGCTCTCAGAGACCGAAAAACTGCTCCTCTGTCGTTGGAGTTGAACTGCCTCGGAGTCGACTCTGACTTTGCTGGAGTCGACTCGGCTCTCAGACACCGAAGTTGGCTCTCTGACTTTTAGTCTTGCATTCCTCTGAGAGTCGACTCTTGCTTTTTTAGGAGTCGACTCGCCAACCGTTGGAGTCGACTCGAGTTCTTCTGGAGTTGACTCGGCTCTCAGAGTCCAAAAACAACTTCTCTGTCTTTCTGTCTGTTACTCCTTGGAGTCGATTCGGAACTATCGGGGGTCGACTCGGCAAGCATCGGAGTCGACTCGAATTCTTCAGGAGTCGACTTGGTGACAGGGTCTGAGATTCATCTTTCTATCCTGCTGTCTGTTCTCAGTCGGAGTCGACTCGCAGTGTGCCGGAGTCGACTCGAGCCTGTGCCAGAACATCTGAAACACTTGGAGTCGACTCGAAATCCTCCGGAGTCGACTCGAGTTTCAGCCTTTGACTTAAGTTGTTTTCCACATGCACTCAAAAGAGGATTCGTACAAATTTTGCCTGATATACTGGATTGAATTCATTAGTATAACATAAAATATACTCAATGGCTTTGTGCTCATCAAAATCAAATAGGGTTATAATTAATCACTCCACAATCTTTCCTTTTTTGATGATGACAAAACATTGAATATTTTTGAAGTGAATTGCTCAATCATTCAGTAAAAGTTTTGAAATGAATTCAAATATCTGGTTATTTTAATCTATCCAGAATTGAAAGGTATGGATCAGTAAATCCTGAAATTAAAGCTCCCCCTTTCATTTAGATTTATATAAGCCTTCATATCATGCAATCAATTGTTTGGCTTATATATAGTTAATGATTTCGCTTTCTTAAGATTTCAGATTCTCCCCCTCAACATATGCATTCAATTTTGTTTAAATTTTTGAATTTTCTTTTAATGTCTTGAATCTTTTTTTGCTTAAAATTCTTACTTTTAGAGGAAAAATCTGACAATTTGTTCTTGAGATTGATTGAACTAATCTCCGAATATCCTTTGAATAGATTCTGGAGATTACTCCTTGAGGAGCCCCAACAGAGAGATAATGAGCCTCGAGGTATCGAATCCACTTAGAATAAATTACGTTTTGCTTTAAGGGTTTTCTTTCTTTACATTTCATCTTTACATTTCAAATCATCACATTTTCAATTCATCACATTTTCTCCCCCTTTTTGTCATCATAGCAAAAAGAAGCGCAGAACACAGAAAAGTATTGCACAGTTTTGTAAGAAAATGCCTACTCATTGTATTGATGCTAATTTGAGTACAATTGTAGAGAAAACTACAAGTATAGAGCAAATACATCATAAGATAGAAAACAAAGCTACTCTAGGGTTTCTTGGAGGGTGATCCTCCTGAGCCTAGTCTTGTGTGTTTTATGACTAAGCTGAGCCCCTCTTGTACATTTCCTAGCTGAACTAGGATCTCCGAGGTGGTCCTATCCTGGATAGTGGCAAGCTCGGTCACACTCGCCTGAAGTGTGTCCAACCTGGAGATCAAGGCATGGGCTAATCTCTCGGCGCCCTGGCTCTGGCTGCCTAGCTCCTGTCTGATGCCGTCTCGCATCTTCTTCGTGTCGTCCTTGACGTCACTCATGTTCCAGTATTGAGCTTGGACCAGGCTGCGCACATTGGATATCTCTTCCCTCAGGTGCGCAGTCATCTCGGCCACTGCTGCCAAGGAGGGAACTAGCTCGGTGGAGGGAGCAGTCTGAGGACCTCGGAGCTCCCTCAGTAGGTCATCCCTCAGCTCCCTCACTATCTCCTGCCGCAACTTTCGGAGCTGCTCAGAAGATATTCTAACCTCCAGGGGCTGCTGCTGAGAAGGTGGGGGAGTGGAGGTGGAGGGCTCAGTATGTGTAGGACCAGAGGTAGAAGGATAGGTGGGAAGATCTGTATAGTGCTCCTGGTCATGGTCAGGGCTAGGGGAGTGATGAGTGGTAGGGTCAGATGGTGTGGAAGTGGATGGTTTCCAAACCCAGACTCCCCCGACCTTGTGGAATCCCATCCGATGAAAGGTCCCCTCACCCATGCGATCTGTAAAACGCAGTGAGCGAGAGGGTTCCCCTTCAGGGATAGGGACCTCTAACTCCCTAAAAATGAGAGTGAATAGCATACCGTAAGGGAGACTCAACCTAGGTTTTTCTAGGGGTTCACAAAGGTATTTGTAGATGAGTTTAGGAAAGTTGATGGGAGTATCTTGGAGGAGGTAGAACATCAAGGCTAGGTCTCTCTCTGAAATGAAGTCAAACCTACCAGTCTTTGGGAAGAGAGTCTAGAGATGACACTAAGGAGAAGCCGCATTTCAGCCGAAAGTTGATTTGCGAACACCTCCTCTATGGGGGACAGAGGTGGACTCCTTAAGATGGCCGTAAGGGCCTCTGTCCTATCGAAGGGGTGTGTGGGAACAATCCCCTCACTCGAGAGATGGAGGACTCGAGCAATGAAGTCCTCCAAGATGAAAATAGGGACACCCATAACAGTTCCCTGGATACCCCCGCTAACCCGTGCGACAGTACCATAGAATTTCCTAACTAACCCTGGATAGGTAGGGAGGTCAAGTGTGCAGAAAAACTCTAAACTCTGGGCCTTAAGGTGATGCCCTAGGTTGAACCCTTTCCGAGAGAGGAAGTCAAAGTTGACTTGCCTCCCGGTAGAGACAACCTTCCCGGCGCATGAGCGCGAGGGAACCGGCCTAGGCGGGGAAGGAACCGGAGGTGGTGGCCTCGCCGGTTCGTTCCGAGCCTTGGACCGTCGCTCGGCCCCACTCACGGAGAAGGGTCTCTTTCGGCTCGGGACAATGACCTTCCTAGGCATTTTTGACCTAAAAACGGGGAAGGACACGGAAAATAGGGAGAAACCTCGACGGAGATGACCTAAAGTGGGTCGGAGATGAGGTCGGAGACGGCTCTAGGGTTTTTGAATAGTGGCGGCTGAAAATAGAAGTAAAAAGAAAAACATTCCGCTTAGGGTTAAAAGTCGGATTTCCGACCTCGAGTCGACTCCGATAAGTCGCGAGTCGACTCGACCCCGAGTCGACTCCCAAATATGCGCGAGTCGACTCCCCCATGAGCCGACTCTAAAATGTATCCGAGTCGACTCGAACTCTGGCACACAACCAAAAATCTTGTTATTTTTGTGCCAAAAGAGAGAATTATGGACTTATCTAGGATTTAAGAACTGATTTGATGATCATAGATAAGAAATTCTATGTCCAACATAAACTAATCCTCAAAATCAATGAACTAGAGGAGAGTATCACCAGAATGGATCAATCACTCCTAACCCTCTTCTAAGTATGCAAAATCGATCTTCACTCAAAGGTTTTGTGAAGATATCAGTAAGTTGATCATCAGTACAAACAAATTGAAGTGTCACATCACCATTCAGTACATGATCTCTTATGAAGTGATGTCTTATCTCAATGTGTTTAGTTCTTGAATGCTGAATTGGATTTTTAGTTAGATTCATGGTACTTGTATTATCACAGTTAATGGAAATTTTATCTTGTTTAATGCCATAATCTTCAAGTTGTTGTTTAATCCACAAGATTTGAGCACAACAACTTCCGGCAGCAACATATTCGGCTTCAGTCGTAGATAGTGCAACCGAGTTTTGTTTCTTGCTAAACCAAGAGATTAAGTTTTCTCCTAAGAATTGACATGACCCGCTGGTGCTTTTTCTATCAAGTTTGCAACCAGCGAAGTCTGAATCAGTGTACCCTATTAAGTTTATGCTCGAATCTTTAGAGTACCATAAACCTATAGTTTTTATTCCTATTAGGTATTTAAAGATTCTCTTAACAGCAATTAAGTGTGATTCCTTAGGATTAGATTGATATCTAGCACACATGCATACACTAAACATGATATCAGGTCTACTTGCAGTAATATATAATAAAGATCCTATCATACCTCTATACATTTTTTTATCTACTAATTTACCTGATTCATCTTTGTCTAGTTTGCATGATGAACTCATGGGTGTGCTGATTGACTTGTTTCCTTCCATATCAAACTTCTTAAGCATCTCCTTGATGTATTTTGCTTGACAGATGAAGATGCCTTCTTTAGATTGTTTGATTTGGAGCCCAAGGAAATAGTTCAGCTCTCCCATCATGCTCATTTCAAATTCACTCTGCATTAGATCAGCAAATTCTTCGCAGAGGCGATTGTTAGTAGCACCGAAAATAATATCATCTACATAAATCTGAACTACTAACATATCTTTGTTTTTCTTCTTTAAAAATAGTGTTGTATCAACGTTCCCTCTAGAGAATTCATGGTCTAACAGAAATTTGCTAAGTCTTTCATACCATGCTCTAGGAGCTTATTTCAAACCATAAAGTGCTTTGTTTAGTTTATAAACATGATTGGGGGTATTGATGATTTTCAAAACCAGGAGGTTGTTCTACATACACCTCCTCATTAATATACCCATTCAAAAAGGTACTTTTTACATCCATTTGAAATAATTTGAAATCTTTAGAGCATGCAAATGCTAGTAACAATCTAATTGCTTCAAGTCTAGCTACAGGAGCAAAAGTTTCATCAAAGTCTATACCTTCTTCTTGATTATAGCCCTTTGCTACTAGTCTAGCCTTGTTCCTAATCACGATTTTATTTTCATCAAGTTTATTTTTATATATCCATTTAGTTCCTATTATTGAGTATTCAGTGGGTCGTTCAACTAGGTTCCATACCTTGTTTCTAGTGAATTGGTTTAGCTCTTCTTGCATTGCATTTATCCAATTTACATCATTTTTAGCTTCTTCTATGTTTTTAGGTTCAAAGTGTGAGACAAATGCTAGATGATGATTTAAGTTTCTAAGAGATGCTCTAGTTCTAACAGGTTAAGAGGGATCATCTAAAATTAATTCCTTAGGATGACCATGAGCATACCTCCAAGCCTTAGTCAGCCCATGATCAACAATTACCTCTTGGCTTGTTGATGCTTCTCCAATTTGCTTTGGTTCATCTTCTTGTAATGTCATCTCATCAATCTTTTCTTCAAGAATTTCTGCATCATCATCAAGAGCTACTTTCTTGCTAGAAGAGATATCATTAGTATCATAAAAAACAACATGTATAGACTCTTCAATAACAAGGGTTCTTTTGTTAAAAACTCTATAAGCTTTACTTGATATAGAATATCCCAAAAAGATACCTTAATCAGATTTAGAGTCAAATTTACCTAAGTTATCTTTGCCATTATTATGAATGAAACACCTACATCCAAAAACATGAAAATAGTTTACTTTGGGCTTTCTATTTCTCCAAAGTTCATAAGGTGTTTTCTTTATAATGGGTCTCAATAAAACTCTATTTAATATATGACATGATGTATTAATGGCTTCTCCCCAAAAGTACTTAGGGAGGTTACTTTCACACAACATGGTTCTAGCCATTTCCTCTAGAGTTATATTCTTTCTTTCTACAACTCCATTTTGTTGTGGTGTCCTAGGTGCAGAGAAATTATGAGTTATCCCCTTTTTACTACAAAATTCGTCAAATAGATGATTTTCAAATTCCGTTCCATGATCACTCCTAATAGCTATAACTGAAGCGTTTCTTGAATTAGTAACTTCCTTATTGTTGCTGGTGGTCCAAACCGAGAACGATTGGCACAGCGATGTGAACGGGGTTCCGTCTGAGTCGCCTTGGTTGGTGTTGATTACGCTCCACTTTCCACCGGAGAACCTGCAAGCAAGCCTCGCACCACCACTGGGGTAGTGGGGGCCCTCCGACGATCAAGTCAGAGGAGATTGGAGGAGAAGGAGAGATAATTGCAGGTAGTAGGAGAATGCACTGGAAGTTCTTGCTTACCTCCCCCCTTCTACCCCCCGCAGCATATATACCAGGCTGGGGGGTCCTTCTGGGGGGTTGGTCATCGTGTGGCACGATGGAGTTGCCACTGACATGGCCGTTACGGGGCGTCGTGGGGCAGCGCTGGGTACGGCCGTGACAGGGCGTAGTGGAGCTCCGCTTTGTACGGCTGTTACAGGAGATCGTGGAGCAGCGCCGGATACGACCGTTGCAGGGAGTAGTGGAGCAGAGGGTCGTGGCGTGCTTCAGGGGAACAGCCTGTCGTTGTCGAGAGATTGCCGACTCGGGGTCGGATTGCTGGATCAAGGGGCAGCCGACTCGGGGTCGGGCTGCGAAGCCGAAGATATCCGACTCGGGGTCGGGTTACTGGATCAAGGGGCAGCCGACTCGGGGTCGGGCTGCGAAGCCGAAGATATCCGACTCGGGGTCGGGTTACTGGATCAAGGGGCAGCCGACTCGGGGTCGGGCTGCGAAGCCGAAGATATCCGACTCGGGGTCGGGTTACTGGATCAAGGGGCAGCTGTAGTCTTCTTGGGCGCGCGTGTCGGTCACGTGGGGCATGGTGGCTGAGTTCCCCCGTATCAGTAGCCCCCCACTTCCGAGCCTGGAACCAGAAGGGGAACGGGTGAAGGAAGTGATGCTTCGAGATTGCCGCCATCCCTCGGAGAGGCGCGCGCGCTTCGAGCTCCCCGTCTTCTTTATGGCGTATGGCGGTTGTTGCTGACCTGGCAGTCTGAGGATTTCGGCGGACATCCTTCCTTAATGGCGTCGATTCGCCTTTGGGGCGCGAGCGACCCTTCGGCAGCCAGGCGTCCTCTGGCGTCACCGGGGCGTCACCCACCTTTCCGCCTATTTAACCGGGGGTCCTCCTCCGTCCGCCTTTCTCTTTACAGACATCTTCGAGTTTCTCCTTTGCGCTGCCGTCATCGCCGTCGGACTGTTCGCTTGCTCCTCCTTTGACGCTCTCGGAGCCGTTCTTCCTTCTCTTCCGGTGAGTTGCCCCATTCTTTAATTTAGGGCTCTCCATACTCTCCTTTTGTATTAGTGTACTCCAGTCGTTCCGGTCCTTTCCCCCTTCTTGACCCTGTCCTGACCGTAGATTCACTGGCCATTAGGGATGGACGAAGTGAGAGCAGACCGCATTAAGTCGGAGTTGGTCGCCGAAGACCTAGATAGGTTCGTGGCTCGATACCACCTTCCCGAGGCCTGCAATGTTACACTCCCGGGGCCTGAGGAGAGGATGTCCCATCCTCCTCCAGGGAAGGTTGCCATCAATGAGGGCATTCTTCAGGCCGGGTTCCGCTTTCCCCCCTCGGACTTAATCGTTCAGGTGCTTCGGGATTTAAGAGTGGCGCCGACGCAACTGGTGCCGAACTCATGGCGCGCCCTGACGGCCTTTCAGGTTCTCTGCCGCATGCACGAGGTTCCCGCCACCCTGAATGTCTTTTGGGAATGCTACGGCCTGAGCGGCCACTCCCAGGATAAAGGGTGGTGGTGCTTTGCGGCGCGGCGAGGGTGCGGCCTCGTCAAGGAGGCTCCTACCTCCATTCACGGCTGGAAGGAGCGCTTCTTCTTCGTTGACGCAGATCCCTCTTGGGGAATCAGGGCAACCTGGGAGACGCCGATGAAGTCCCCGATTGGCCTATCGAGGTTGTCGAGGGAGGAATCCGATGGCGTCGCCGTCTTGAAGGAGTTGGTTGCCGAGGGCCGGCTCCCCCCGGTGGCTCACCTTATTTCCGAGGATACCTTGGTGAACGTCGGTCTGAGCTCGGTCCCCGCTGACCGTGAGCCCGCCACCATTTCTTTTTTAGCTCTTTTCTCCTCTTTCGTCTCGTTCTTTCCTTCAGTTTCTCAACCTCCGACCACCTCGTCCTTTTTGCAGAGATCGACGACGTCATGCAGTCGGACAAGGCAACGGCTGTTGGTAGGACGTCCCTACTGGAAGCTGTCCGGAGGAAGAAACGAGCTCCTCCGAGCGGGGCCCCACCGGCGAAGAAGTCCCGCCGGCAGGCGACTCCGACGCCGACAGACGGGTCCGGACCCACCGATCAGGGGGACGCCGCGGGCGCGGACCGGGAGTTGACGCTGTATCAGCCCTCCGATGCTGAGACTACCGTTTCTCCGGAGGCATCACCCGGGCGCGCCCGAGATGGACGGGTCGGACGTGATCGGTCCCCAGCCCAGCCTTCGACTCGGTCGGCTCCGGATGATACGAGGAGGGACGCGCCGAGGCCCCGGCCGAGCGGGACCCTGTCAATTCCAGGGGCGGTCCCCGCCCCGAATATGGTCAGCATGACTCTTCCCCAAGCGATGGGTAAGGGTAAGGCTGCAGAACCACCGTCCGACTCCGGGGAGAAGTCGGGGTCGGCCTTCACTTTCGCCGGCGCCCGAAACCTCATCGAGACGGTGCTGCTGGAGAAGGACCGCAGGCGGGTCCGGGAGATGAGGGTCCCTGACGTTGGGGCTGCCAGCTGCGTCTGTCTCATGTCGGTGAGTGCTCTTTTGGTCACTTTCCTCATTTATAGGCTCTGTTGATCCCCGCCTGACGCCCTCGTTTTTCCTATCTCTTAGCTCGCCCAGTACATGGTCCGCCTGGAGGAGTGCTACGAGGAACAGGCGAGGCTTCTGGCGAGGGCCGAGAGCCAACTGAAGGCTGTAGAGGAGGGAGGTCAGGCTGCGGCGGGGAGGACGACCAGGGACCTCGAGACGAGGCTCCAGGTGGCCGAAGAGCGGGCACTCGGCTTCGCCACCCTCGAGAAGCAACTGTTGGAGGCTCGGGAGCAGCTCAAGGTTGCCTCGGGTCTCGAGGGCGAGATCAAGAAGGCGGAGGAGCGGGCCGAGAAGCAGTCCCGGAAGGCTGCCGACTACCGGGAGAGGTGGGAGAAGGCCCAGCGGTCAGCCGACAACGCCCGCAACCGAACCCGGTCTCTTGAAGCCAAGCTGGGCGAATTGGAGTCGGCCTTGGAGAAGTTCCGCGCGAGCGACCAGGAGCTTCATTCGCGCCTGGAGGAGGCTGAGGCTGCTCGCATTGCTGCCGAGGCGAAGCACAAGGAGGCTCAGGCTGATCTGCTGAGGGTCTCCTCCGAGGCGGATGACCGGATTGTGGCGAAGGTCTTGGAGGCGAAGGCTCAGATTATGGAACGGGCAAAGGCGACGCTGGCCGAGAAGAGTGCGGAGATCGGGCGTCAGGCGGTACAGGCTTATCGTCAGTCCGCCGAGTTCACCCGTGATATGTCGGAGGCGGTACAGGCCTATCGTCAGTCCGACGAGTTCGTCCGTGATATGTCGGACGCGGGGTCCGACTCCTTTGTCTTAGGCTTCGAGGAAGGCCTGGCAAGGGTGTCGGCTAAGTACCCCGAAATTGACCTGAGTGGGATCTCCCTTCTCGACTCCCCTCCGGCGCCATTGCCTGCTGCTTCTCCAACCGTCTCCCTACCCCCTACGGACGTGCCCGACGTTCTCGACCCGGGGGTTCCTCCAAGCTGACCTTCTGTATTTTGTTCTTTTCTTTGTGTGTTGGCATTTTGCCAAGTTGTATGGGTCTCAGCCCTGAAACAATGAAAGTTAATGCAAATAGAGTTTCTTCATTTCACTTTCGTCCTTCTTCTTTTTAACTCTTGGTAGCGTCTCGCTGACTCCCGACTCTTGAAATTCTTCTGGCGCTAGGCCAGGCATCCGAGGGTTAGGCCTCAGGAAATTCTTCCGGTGCTAAGCCAGGCATCCGAGGGTTAGGCCTCAGGAAATTCTTCCGGCGCCAAGCCAGGCATCCGAGGGTTTGGCCTCGGAAAATTCTTCCGGCGCTAAGCCAGGCATCCGAGGGTTAGGCCTCAGGAAATTCTTCCGGCGCTAAGCCAGGCATCCGAGGGTTAGGCCTCAGGAAATTCTTCCGGCGCTAAGCCAGGCATCCGAGGGTGAGGCCTCAGGAAATTCTTCCGGCGCTAAGCCAGGCATCCGAGGGTTAGGCCTCAGGAAATTCTTCCGGCGCTAAGCCAGGCATCCGAGGGTCAGGCCTCAGGAAATTCTTCCGGCGCTAAGCCAGGCATCCGAGGGTTAGGCCTCAGGAAATTCTTCCGGTGCTAAGCCAGGCATCCGAGGGTTAGGCCTCAGGAAATTCTTCCGGCGCTAAGCCAGGCATCCGAGGGTTAGGCCTCAGAAAATTCTTCCGGCGCTAAGCCAGGCATCCGAGGGTTAGGCCTCAGAAAATTCCGCTCGTAGGTCGGCCAAGGCTGGCGCAAGCCGAGGCGACCGGTCGGGGCTTCAGGCTAGTCTGCTCCCGGGATGATCGTCGGGTTAGCCTGGCATCCAAGGGCCGAGCCTCGAAAAATTCCGCTCGTTGGTCGGCCAAGGCTGGTGCAAGCCGAGGCGACCGGTCGGGGCTTCAGGCTAGTCTGCTCCCGGGATGATCATCGGGTTAGCCTGGCATCCAAGGGCCGAGCCTCGGGAAATTCCGCTCGTTGGTCGGCCAAGGCTGGCGCAAGCCGAGGCGACCGGTCGGGGCTTCAGGCTAGTCTGCTCCCGGGATGATCATCGGGTTAGCCTGGCATCCGAGGGCCGAGCCTCGGGAGATTCCGCTCGTTGGTCGGCCAAGGCTGGCGCAAGCCGAGGCGACCGGTCGGGGCTTCAGGCTAGTCTGCTTCCGGGATGATCATCGGGTTAGCCTGGCATCCAAGGGCCGAGCCTCGGAAAATTCCGCTCGTTGGTCGGCCAAGGCTGGCGCAAGCCGAGGCGACCGGTCGGGGCTTCAGGCTAGTCTGCTCCCGGGATGATCATCGGGTTAGCCTGGCATCCAAGGGCCGAGCCTCGGGAAATTCCGCTCGTTGGTCGGCCAAGGCTGGCGCAAGCCGAGGCGACCGGTCGGGGCTTCAGGCTAGTCTGCTCCCGGGATGATCATCGGGTTAGCCTGGCATCCAAGGGCCGAGCCTCGGAAAATTCCGCTCGTTGGTCGGCCAAGGCTGGCGCAAGCCGAGGCGACCGGTCGGGGCTTCAGGCTAGTCTGCTCCCGGGATGATCATCGGGTTAGCCTGGCATCCGAGGGCCGAGCCTCGGGAGATTCCGCTCGTTGGTCGGCCAAGGCTGGCGCAAGCCGAGGCGACCGGTCGGGGCTTCAGGCTAGTCTGCTCCCGGGATGATCATCGGGTTAGCCTGGCATCCAAGGGCCGAGCCTCGGGAAATTCCGCTCGTTGGTCGGCCAAGGCTGGCGCAAGCCGAGGCGACCGGTCGGGGCTTCAGGCTAGTCTGCTCCCGGGATGATCATCGGGTTAGCCTGGCATCCAAGGGCCGAGCCTCGGGAAATTCCGCTCGCTGGTCGTGCGCCTGTCGCTTGCCGCCCGACGGGATTTCTCCATGGCCAGCTGCGATTGTATTTCTCCTCCTCTCCAAGCGTCGCCTGGGGAACACCAGATGGGCATTAAGTGCTAATTAAGGGGTTACCTGGGAAATCGGATCGCCAGTTGCTGCTTGCGAGGAGTGTCAGTTAAGCGGCCGCGATACGCGCGTTCTTCGAGGCGGATGCGGCCTGGGGCACGAGCGGAGATACGTGGACCTAGGGGTACAGGCCACCCGGAGTGTCCTGCACAAAAAATGCGATTAAGGAGAATGACGCTTAGGAAATCGCGGGAAGATACGCCTCGAGAGCCGGATCGGCTCCGGATTCAATGCGCCCGCATTTATTGGAGCCACCCGTATCGGAACGACCGGGGGGCCGCAGTTTGGCTATAAATATAGGTGCAGGTGCGATGGAGCCTGCCAAGCCGGAGCTGTTCAGGTTGCCATGGATCGTGGGCCTCCTCTCCGGCGTATGGTTGAGAGACCCCTGCCGAAGGAACGGGAGGTGCGCCCTTCGCGACTTCCGCCAACTAGCCGTTTCATCTGGGATCAACAAGGAGGTTCTCCCCGGCGGAACCCCGCTCTAGGCGTTTCATCCGGGATCACGTCTCCCCTCCTTGAAGTTCGGCCTCCCGATTGAGCTCCGCACCAGGTGCCTGATCCGGGACCGCGCCTCCATATGCTCTTCCCCCTTGTATTCCTCCTCTCCCCTAACACTGGGGAGGACCGGAATATCCCTTGGAGGTGGCGTTCCCCTGGAGGCAGCGGGAGCTTCGTCTGCGGCGGCTCCTCGTCCTCTTCGTGGGGCGTGGATGGCGCCTCCGGTTGGAGGCAGTGTGGACTTCTCCTTCGTCCACTTCTTCTTCATCCGCGCCGGCTCTTCGTCTCTTTCGTGAGACGCCGATGGCGCCTCCGGTTGGAAGCACCCACTTCCGGCGGGATTGCAGTCGCTTCGGATGGAGGTTTCGGGATCCCAGATCTTCAGCTCCTCGGAGTCTCCGCCTCTTCTTTACTTTCTTTACACCCTAATTCCCCTCTGGGAATTTCTTGTAATCACACGAGCACGCCGTTGTAACCAGAAATTGTTGAAATGCAAAGTGTTATACATTTTTGAACTGTCTTTCTGGCATCGTCGTTCTACTGGTAATACATCCGCAGGTTAGCGGAATTCCAGCTCCTTGGAATTTCTCGACCATCTAGGGCCTCCAACTGGTAGGAGCCTGGTCGGTTTACCCAGCGAACCTTATACGGGCCTTCCCAATTTGGCGCTAGCTTCCCACCTTCCGCAGGTTGAGATGCTTTAGCTCGCCTTAGCACCAGATCTCCGATTCTGAAAAGCTTCGGTCGGACCTTGGAGTTGTAATATCGGGCCACCCTCCGCTGATACATCGCCATCCGAACCTGCGCCATTTTCCTCGCTTCTTCCAAGAGATCCAGGTTCCCTCGGAGTTGCTCCGAATTGGCCTCGGGTCGGTGCGCGGCCACCCGAGGTGAGGGGAGTCCGAGCTCCACGGGGACAACGGCTTCCGTGCCATAGGTTAGGCTGAAAGGCGTCTCCCCGGTAGGGGTCCGATGCGTGGTCCGATACGCCCAAAGGACATTCTCGAGTTCTTCGACCCAAGCTTGCCCCGTCCGACCGATTCGCGCTTTGATTCCTTGGAGGATTGTCCGATTTGTGACCTCGGCCTCGCCGTTGGTTTGGGGATGCGACACAGATGTGAACCGATGCTCGATCCCGAACTCCTCGCAGAAGTCACGGAAATGCTTGTTGTCGAACTGTCGGCCATTATCCGAGATGAGGACCCGAGGTACCCCAAATCGGACAATGATGTTCTTCTTCACGAACTTCCGGACTTGCACCTCCGTGATAGTGGCCAGCGGTTCTGCCTCCACCCACTTGGTGAAGTAGTCGATTGCAACAATCAAAAATTTCCGCTGAGCTGAAGCGACGGGGAATGGTCCGAGGATATCCATTCCCCACTGGGCGAAGGGCCAGGGTGCAGTGATTGGTGCCAAGGGGACAGAAGGGACTCTCTGGACGTTGGCGTGGTGCTGGCAGGCGTCGCATTTCCGTACATGATTCTTTGAGTCCTCCAACAAGGTAGGCCAATAATAGCCTTGCCTCATGATCTTGTGCGCCAAGGACCTAGCCCCCAAGTGGGATCCGCAAACGCCTTCGTGGACTTCGCCGAGGACGTAGGCCGCTTCCGAGGGGCGGAGGCACTTTAAGAGGGGGGCGGTGAACGAGGTCCGATACAGCCTCCCTTCATTGAGTACGTAGTGGGCGGACTTCATAACAAGTCGCCGAGCTTGATCTTCGTCTTCAGGGAGGATCCCTTCGGCGAGGTAGGCGACAAGCGGGTCCATCCAAGACGGCTCCGGATCAATCGCCATCACCGCTCCAGCCTCGCCGATGCTCGGGGCATCCAGGGTCTCCAGGTAGATCGCCCTCGACAAGTTGTGCGCGTCTGCGCTCACTAAGCGGGACAGCCTGTCGGCCCTGGCATTTTCACTTCTTGGGACCTGCTGGATGTCGACACTGCCAAGGTCGGGAATGAGTGCTTGCACCTTCCGGACGTAATTCTGCATGGTCGGGTTCCGGGCTTCGAACTCCCCACGGACCTGCCCGACCACCAGCTGGGAGTCGGTGAAGACCTTCAGGCGCCGGATGCCGAGCTCCTTGGTGAGTTTGAGTCCCGTGACTAGGGCCTCATACTCCGCCTCGTTGTTGGTCACTGGAAATCCGAACCTCAAGGCATACTCGGCTATCACTCCATCAGGGCTGGTGAGGACCAGCCCGGCCCCTCCACCTTCGGGGTTTGACGACCCATCGATGTGAAGCGTCCAAATCGGGAGGTCGAGGCTGGGTGTTTCCGGCGACCTAGGTTCCGCCTCCTGCACCGTGCACTCAGCGAGGAAATCCGCGAGCGCCTGGGCCTTGATGGCGGGTCGGGGCTGGTAGCGGATGTCGAACTCACCAAGTTCTACTGCCCACTTCACCAGCCGTCCCGCATTCTCAGGATTGCTGAGGATCTGCCGCAGCGGTTGATCGGTCAAGAGGGTGACAGAATGGGCCTGGAAATAGGGGCGAAGCCTCCTGGTCGCGGTCAGCAGCGCGAAGGCGATCTTTTCAGCCTTCGTATACCGCGTCTCGGCATCCCGTAGGACCCGGCTGATGTAGTACACAGGCTTCTGGAGCTTTGCCTCTTCCCGAACCAGTACCGCACTGACTGCGGTTGGGGAGACCGCCAGATAGAGGTAGAGCATCTCCCCTTCTTGCGGCTTGGACAGCAGGGGAGGAGACGCCAAGTATTCCTTGAGCTGGTCGAATGCTGCTTGACATTCGGCCGTCCAGAGGAAGTCTTTCGGGTGTTTCAACACCTTGAAGAAAGGTTGGCAGCGTTCGGCCGATTTTGCCACAAATCGTCCGAGCGCGGCGACCCTCCCAGCGAGCTCCTGAACCTCCTTCACTTTGGTCGGAGGGGACATATCTTGGATGGCCTTGATTTTGTCCGGGTTGGCTTCGATCCCCCGCTGGTTGACAATGAAACCGAGGAACCTCCCGGCCGAAGCGCCAAAGGCGCACTTCGCTGGGTTCAGCTTCATGCAAAACTTCCGCAAGGTGGCGAAAGTCTCCTCCAGATCCGCGATGTGCTGGTCTGCATGGCGGCTCTTCACCAGCATATCGTCCACGTACACCTCCATGTTCCGGCCGATTTGCTCTTTGAAGATTTTGTTGACGAGGCGCTGGTAAGTGGCGCCAGCATTCTTCAGACCGAAGGGCATTACCTTGTAACAGTACAGCCCCCGGTCTGTTATAAAGGCAGTTTTCTCCTCGTCCTGTGGAGCCATCATTATCTGGTTGTAGCCGGAGAAGGCATCCATGAAAGACAGCAACTGATATCCGGAAGTCGCGTCGACCAGTTGGTCTATCCGCGGAAGCGGAAAGCTATCCTTGGGGCATGCCTTGTTCAGGTCGGTGTAGTCGACGCACATCCTCCACTTTCCGCTCGCCTTCCGGACAAGTACGACATTTGCCAGCCATTCGGGGTAGCTGACCTCCCTTATGAATCCTGCCTCCAAGAGCTTGTCTACCTCCTGGTCGACCACTCGGATCCGATCCGGGGCACAGTGTCTCTTCTTCTGCTTTACTGGTCGGTGGGTTGGGTCGACGTTGAGGGCGTGAGAAATGACCTCCGGGTCGATCCCAGGTACATCGGCCGCCGACCAGGCAAATACATCGGCGTTGGCTCGGAGGAATTCCACCAACCGAGCCCGAGCTCCCGGGTCGAGATTGGTGCCGACCCGGACCGTCCGGTCCGGGCGACCTTCCTCGAGGGGAACTTCGATCACACCTTCGGCCGGCTCCCCGTGCCGCAAGGCCACCTCGTCTCTGGCGTCGAGGGACTCGACGCTTAAGGCTTCTACGGGCTTCTTCCCTTTGAGAGTTGCTAGGAAACATTGCCTTGCGGTCGGTTGGTCACCTCGGACCTCTCCAATCCCGGCCGCCGTGGGGAACCGCATGAGCAAGTGGTACGTTGAGACCACCGCGCGAAGGGCGTTCAGTCCGGGTCGTCCGAGGATAGCGTTGTAGGCCGAGGGAACACGGACGACCAAGAACCCGAGCCGCACCGTGGCTTCTGCGGGTGCAACGCCCGCAGTCACAGGCAGCTCAACGACACCTTCGGCCGAGACAGCGTCTCCAGTGAATCCTATGAGGGGGGTGGATGTTTTGTGCAACAATTGTCTGGACAAGCTCATCTTTTGGAAGGCCTCGTAAAACAAAATATCAGCTGAGCTTCCACTATCCACAAGAACACGCCTTACATCATAGTTTGCCATAGTGAGGGAGATCACCATGGCGTCGTCGTGGGGGGTCTGAACCCCCTTTACATCTTCATCACAAAAAGTGATTACATTACCGACCCTCTGCCTCTTCGCGACGGCTGCCCCTGATGCTTCAATCGAGCCCCCTGCGTTCCTCTCGGGCCGGGGGCAGCCCCCAGTGATAGTATGAATCACGCCCGCGACGGGTCGATTCTGCTCCCGAGGCTCCGGAGGGGCCGGGTCGGCCGGACGCGAGTCTGCGGGGGGATGTCGGTCGTTCACATATCGACCGAGACGCCCTCGGCGGATGAGAGCCTCGATCTCGTCTCGAAGCTGGAAGCAGTCTTCGGTGTCGTGGCCGTGGTCCCGGTGGTACTCACAGTACGCCCGAGAGGGCCTCCTCCCAGGGATCTTCTTCATCTGTCTCGGGACCGGGAGGTCCTCCCACCCCTTGATTTCCATGAGGATCTGGGTCCGGGGAGTCAGGAGAGGAGTGTACCGGTTGAAACGTCGGGGCGGAGAACGAGGGCGTAGGGCGCCGTGGTTCCTCGCCGGCGACAGGCTTCTGCGCCGACGTTGAGGCGTCGGGCTCCTCCTCCGGCGTGCCTCTTTTCGCCTTTTCTTCCCGAGCTTTGGAGGGATCTCGGCAGCCTCCTTGCTCCGGTGGGCGGCCGCCTCCTCGGCGTCCGCATACTGGTTCGCCCGGGACAACAGCTCCGGGAGGCTCCGCGGCAGGCGTTTGTCCAGGGAGAAGGTGAGTCTGCCCTTTCGGAAGCCACGCTTCAGGGCTGAAAGAGCCACCTCCTGGCTCAGGTTCCGGACTTCCAGCGTAGCCTTGTTGAAGCGGGTAAGATAATCCCGCAAGCTTTCTCCCTCGTTTTGCCGGATATCGAAGAGGGAGTCGGAGACCAGTCGCCGCCGGCTACTGACGGCGAAATGGGTGATGAAGAGGCGAGTAAACTGGTCGAAGGACTGGATTGAGTTAGCCTCCAAGCCGGCGAACCACGCCCTTGCCGGGCCACGGAGGGTCGCTGGGAAGGCCTTGCAGAGGAGAGGATCTGATGCTCCGTGGAGGAGCATAAGAGTCCTGAAACTCTCGACGTGATCTCGCGGGTCCGCCGCCCCGTCATAGGGCTCGATCGCCGGCATTTTAAACCCCGGCGGATTCGGGGTCCGCAGGATCCTCGAGGCAAGCGCCGGCTGGGAGGAGATCTCCAAGTCGGCGAAGGGATCTTTGGAGTGGCCCTTCAGGACCTGGAGTTGTCGGTGGAGATCGTCTACCCGCCGGTCCAGAGAACGCGACCGATGGGTGGGAGACAAGGAGCACCGAGAGGGGGACCGACTGGAGCGCGGGTTCCTTGAGGATTGGGGGGTCTGGGAACGCGCCCGGGCCCGCCTCTCGTACCCCGCGCAGCTCCGATGGGAAGGTCCCGGCCGAATGGACCGTGCTCGAGAGTCTTCTTCGCGCCGGCGCTCCTCCCCATGGGAGAGGAAGGAGCGCGGGTTGAGGAGGACAGGTGAGCGCTCAGGGAGCAGCGGCTCCTGGGCCCGCTGCGGCGCTCGAGACATCACACCCTGCAGGTTCTGCACTGCCTCCGCGAGGGTGCGAACCTGCTGGGCTAACTGGTCGAACTGAGCGGCTTCGACCATCTGAATGGGGGGTGGAACGGTGGAGTGTTGCTGAGAATGTGTTGGAGACGCAGCGGCCTCCCGGCCGGAGGCGCGAGAGGCCCCGCGACCGGAGACATTGGAAGCTCCACGACCACCTCGCCGTGCCATTACGATCGCTCTGAGATTCGGTCCCTTCCTCTAGCGCCAACTGTTGCTGGTGGTCCAAACCGAGAACGATTGGCACAGCGATGTGAACGGGGTTCCGTCTGAGTCGCCTTGGTTGGTGTTGATTACGCTCCACTTTCCACCGGAGAACCTGCAAGCAAGCCTCGCACCACCACTGGGGTAGTGGGGGCCCTCCGACGATCAAGTCAGAGGAGATTGGAGGAGAAGGAGAGATAATTGCAGGTAGTAGGAGAATGCACTGGAAGTTCTTGCTTACCTCCCCCCTTCTACCCCCCGCAGCATATATACCAGGCTGGGGGGTCCTTCTGGGGGGTTGGTCATCGTGTGGCACGATGGAGTTGCCACTGACATGGCCGTTACGGGGCGTCGTGGGGCAGCGCTGGGTACGGCCGTGACAGGGCGTAGTGGAGCTCCGCTTTGTACGGCTGTTACAGGAGATCGTGGAGCAGCGCCGGATACGACCGTTGCAGGGAGTAGTGGAGCAGAGGGTCGTGGCGTGCTTCAGGGGAACAGCCTGTCGTTGTCGAGAGATTGCCGACTCGGGGTCGGATTGCTGGATCAAGGGGCAGCCGACTCGGGGTCGGGCTGCGAAGCCGAAGATATCCGACTCGGGGTCGGGTTACTGGATCAAGGGGCAGCCGACTCGGGGTCGGGCTGCGAAGCCGAAGATATCCGACTCGGGGTCGGGTTACTGGATCAAGGGGCAGCTGTAGTCTTCTTGGGCGCGCGTGTCGGTCACGTGGGGCATGGTGGCTGAGTTCCCCCGTAACACTTATGAAATTTCTTAAATACTGAAAATGCTTCATCTTTATGAGCTAAGAACATGATCCATGTGTATCTAGAAAAATCATCTACAATGACAAGGCCATACTTGTTTCCACCAAGACTTGTGGTTCTAGTTGGTCCAAATAGATCCATGTGTAGTAGTTCAAGGGGTCTAGTAGTAGTGACACAGTTTATGGATTTAAAAGAGCTCCTAGATTGTTTGCCATATTGACATGCTTCACAAATTTTATTTTTCTCAAATTTTAGTTTTGGCAAACCTATTACAGAATCTCTTTTAATTAGTTTTGATATTGTATCCATACTTGCATGACCTAACTTACGGTGCCATAACCAACTTGTATCATTAACCTTAGTATCACTAGCTACTAAGCAAGGGTTATTTTTGGCAAGATCTTCAAGATCTACTACGTACACATTTCCACGTCTTATTCCTTTGAATACTAAGCTATTGTCAATTGAGTTGGTTATGATGCATAGGGTTGGCTTAAACAGAACATCAAAACCCCTATCACATAATTGACTTATGCTAAGTAAGTTATGCTTAGGACCATCTACAAATCGTACATTATCAACAAAGGTTGAGGAGGTGATTTGTACTTTACCTATACCAACGATGTGACCTTGGTTATTGTCTTCAAATGTCACTGCACCTCCCTTTTTAGGCTCTAGGGTGAAAAATTGCTCCTTGTCACCCGTCATGTGTCTTGAGCAGCCACTATCCAAGTACCAACAGTTTTTGTCGACTTTGGCTGCAAGACACTCCTACACAAGGAAATCATACAATTTTAGGTACTCAAGTTTTCTTGGGTCCTTCAAGGTTAGTAAAGTTGGTTCCTTTTGGAACCCAAATCTTTTTAATTTTTCTTTTAGCTCCTACTTTCCTATGGTCACACACATTAGCTTTATGTCCTACTTTTCCACAGCAAAAACAGGTTATATTCTTAATTTTACTTTCCCCTGCTTTCACAAAAAAGTTACTAAGGAGCTTTTGCTTATTCTTAGGTTTATACCCTAAACCAGCTCTATTAAACACAGCTCGTTGATTATTAAGTATCATTTACAATTTTTCAAAACTATATGTAAACTTTTCAACAAAAGATTTGTATTTTTCAAGTTCTTTGGTTAGCTTTTGTTTTTCTGTTTTTAGTATGTTTAAGTCTTTTGTGAGATTATCTCTTATAGTTTGTTTATCGTTTTTAAGTTCTGAAATTTTCTTGGTTAGTTTTTCGTTATCTTTAATTAAGGTATTAGTTTTTTGAATTAACATTTGGTTGCTTATTTTAAGTTCTAAATTTTCTTTAATGATAAAATTTTTATTCTTAATTAATTTATCGTATTTATGGAAGTGAGATTGATTGGTTAGTTTTAGCTCTTTATTCCTAAGATTTATTGTCTTGTATTCATCCATTAATTCATTAAACGCATCATACAATTCATCAAAGGTAAAATCTAAATGCGTTTCAGATGTTACCTCATTTTCATTCGCCATGAAGTAGAAGTTGGCCTTTTCCTCTTGTTCCTCATCCAATGATGATGATGATGAATCAGAGTCTGACAAAGTGGAGACGAGGACTTTCTTTTTCTTATATTTGCTGCCCTTCTTAAGCAAGGGACAGTCAACTCTGAAATGTCCCGGCTTCTTGCATTCATAGCATCCGATTCCTTCATTTTTCCTTTCCTTACCTTTATCCTTGTTGTAGGTGTTGGAATTTGTATCCTAAATGTCAATCGTCAGCATATTGATGATTGAATTTTGTAAATGAATTGACAAATTAATAAAGTGTTATTTGGCATTATTCATCATTTCATCTTCAAATGAACTCTTATATGATGAAGTCCTTAGGACTTATGTTATGATAAAGGAGGATTTATCTTTGAGTCCTTAAACTTGTTTGCGACGAAATGATATGTTGTTACTAGGACGACAATATTATCGAGATTAGGTCGTTGTGTGACATATACGTTGGTTGTCCTCTTAACCAAGGAGTGTGGAGACACTGGTATGCCACACAAGTGAAGTGTAGAAGTACATTTCACTAAATGTGACCAATTCCGGAACGCTCTACCGTCGAGAGATGTTCCGAGTGGATATGGGTATAAGTTTGGCCCTCTGACCTGAGACCGCAACCTGTGACTAGCAAGCAACTCACTGTACTTTGGTACCGGACTACCTGAATTTCTAATTCAGTGACGGAAGGTCACTGGGTGCAGTCAAGTACTTGCATAGTCAGTTGTGAGTCAAGATGGAATTGACCCCTCTTGAAAACAGAAGATAATGTCTTGTGATTAATTTAGCAAAACCTTGGCCAGGGTAATCCCAGTGAGGAGTCACGGGATATCTAAAGTTAATCACATAATGGATGTACTAATTATAGGGTTGACAGTGAGCTCTAAGTCATCCTGGCATTAGGAGTCAAAGGGATTGAATTATACAGTAACCATAGTTCAGGGTTCCAGAATATTTGCTTCGCATATATTCGACCTATCCGGACGTCGGATACCATTGCTAGATGGTCACATCGATTAGTGTAGAAAATTGTTCCTATACTACCGGCTTAGGTTCGAACCTATGAGGTCACACGCATAGAAGATTCCTGATTGATCAAGAAAGCCGATGAATGATTAAGAATCATTCAGGGGTAATTTGGTCAATTTGATTGGCAAATTATCTTATAAAATAATTAAAGTAATTATTGAAGGATTAATTAGTAATTAAATTACTAATAAACTCAATTTGATTGAGTAATTGTGCTAAGGATGAGCCAAATTGAATTGGATTCAAGTTTGGGCTCAATCAGGGTTTTGACCTGATTGGATTAGGTCAGAACCAAAAAGGACTTAAGCTGATCAAATTAATTTTAAATTAATTTGTTCTTAATTGGGGATTGACCTAATTGAATTAGGTCCAACACAAAGTAATAATTCAATTTGATTGAGTTTGCATGAGCCAAAATTGAATTGGATTCAATTTGAGCTCAATCAGGGTCTGACCTGATTAGATTGGGTTCAACCAAATTGCTTTGTTTTAATTCGGGTTTGACCAAATTTGATTAGGTGCAACCCAAGGGGATTAGGCTCAGATGATGTGGCAATTATTGGTGACATGGAATTGGATTTCATGAATTTTAAAAAAACCAAAATTATTGCATGGCACATGGACCCATTGCTTGACACATGGCGACATTGTTTGTTATTTGAATTTAAATTCAAACATTAAGCAATGTGTTAAATGATTTTAATCACTCAAACCATCAGCCAAGGTGGCGTCTGAGTTTTTGAATGGATTAAATTCGAATTTCAAGAGGTGATTTCGAAATTATGAAGTGTTTTACCTTACCGCATGGATTTCAAATTCCTTCCCTCTTGCACATGTGTTTAAAATTTGAATTTAAATCAGATTTGGTTGAGATCTGATTTGGGTTGTTCCTATTCCTTTGCATGTGCCAACTAAAAGAGGTTTTCTGAAAATAAATTTTGAATTTTGAATGAAAATTCGGAGGCCATTAAAAGGGGTCAAACATGGGCACCAAAAACACATCCATTGCAGCCTTCTTCCTCACCCGCCTCCTCCTCCTCTTCTTCTCCATTTTAGATAGGGTTTTCAAGGTGAATATCTAGAAGATTCAAGATCAGATCTGAGTCCTCTACTTTCCTTACAAACCTCATCTCTATCTGCTTCAAGACGATTGATCAAGAGTTGATTGAATCCCGGCGGGCAGATTTCAGCTTTCAAGTGTTCTGCAGCTGCTAGCACTGTTGCGGAAGAAGATCCTTCAGGACTTCGCGTGTACTTCTCGTAGAGGCCATTCGTGTGCGTGGCTGCGAAGTCAAGAATCAGATTCACAACTTTCATCCATCATAAAAGGTATTAATCTAGCATTAATCATTTATTATGGTGTCAAGGTCTAGGTCCAATTTCCCGAGGTTTTACCCTCTTTTGGGGCTCCTCACGGAGATATCTCCAGAATCCATTCGATAGATATTCGGAAATTAATTGGAATAGAGTTCTTAAGTTTCAGATCTGATAGTTAATCATGCATAAAAGTTTTAGCATAATTGTTTAAACGATTCCGGCATAATCCTATGTGTTCTTAAGGTGCTGATTTCTAGATTTGATCTTGTAAGCATGCATGAATTAAATTATTTGATTCGGTTTTTCCGCTGCGTTTTAAAACTTAAAAAGAACTACGTATGGCTTGATCCCCCTTATGAAGGGGTACGTAGGCAACCCGATCAGGTTCAGCCATGGTTTTCAAAAAAAAAAAAAAATTCAGCATGCTAAACACCGAAGAACCTAGGATTCACTTTCAGTAGGAACTTGAGGAACCTCTCCTCTGATGAAAGGACTTCTTCCGGTTGATGAATTTTCTGAACTTTCGCACGAGAAGAGCCTCATCATCATCTTCCTCATTATCTTTTTCTTCGCTGCTGCTACTGCAAGATAAATCCTTGTTAGAAGAAGTAGATTTGAGGGCTATTACCTTTTTCTTATGAGAGGATTCTTCTTCGCTGTGTTGTTTCATTGTGAGCTCGTGCGTCATCAGGGATCCAAGAAGCTCCTCAAGTGGAAGCTTGTTCAAGTCCTTGGCTTCTTGGATTGCCGTTACCTTGGCCTCCCATGACCTTGGCAAACATCGAAGAATTTTCCTGACAAGGTCACTGTTAGTATAATTTTTGCCAAGGCTTTTTAGGCCATTGACAATATCAGTAAATCTAGTAAACATGCAAATGATAGTTTCATTAGATTCCATCTTAAATAGTTCATATTTATGAACTAGTATGTTTATTTTAGATTCTTTTACTTGATTCGTGCCCTCGTGGGTCACTTCAAGTCTATCCCATATCTCTTTTGCAGAATTGCAAGTAGAGACTCTATTGAATTCATTACGGTCTAAGGCACAATAAAGCACATTCATTGCTTTGGCATTTAGTTGTGCCTTCCTAATATCATTGTCATCCCAATCTTTTTCAAGTTTGGGTATAGTAACACCCTCTACAACAATTGATGGGATGTATGGTCCCTCGTGCCAAAATATTTTTTTTTTTTTTTTGGTAAAACGACGTTTCATATTGCTCTTAAATGAGTACAGCCAGCTACATCAGCAGAAAGAAAATAAAACAGAGCATCAGGAACATCAATATCCCTAATCCAATTAAATTCTCCAGAATACCGAGCAACAAAGAAGGCAACCTAATTGGCCGCTTTGTTTGCCTCCTGATACACATGTGCTGCATGAAAAGAATCTTCTCCCTAACCAATCTGCGGGTCTCTCGAATTAGTGGATGGCCATTTCCAAATTTATCAACTCCTCGTATCCAGTCAATCACCGTAAAGGAGTCATCCTTCAAGTAAACCCCATCTGCACCAAGTACCCTCCTCGCATAGGAGACGCCCTTTCAGGCTACCCGAAGCTCCGCTTCAATAGTGGTCAAACTAGGGGTGCATCGGCCTCCTGCCATAATCAGCCTGCTCTGGTGATCTTTGATCATAAAGTCTGTTTTTTTGTAAACTCTATTCGTTGATCTGCTGCCATCAAAATTAATTTTGAGGTGACCAAAAAGTAGAAGTATCTAGAAAAATAAGATGAATCTGAACGCTGTGTTAGCGGAACGGGCTGCGACGATTTGCGTTCTGCTGTCGACTACGTGTGGAAGAAAACATTCCACGACGCTCTCATATGGTGGAAGAGACAACGCGATAGAAGCCTGGTGATGCGAGACGTTTCTTGTACTGCTGTACCAAAACCTTGGCATTTTGAAGGATTTGACTTGTTCAGTTGTACTACTCATATGTACTGCAATAACTAGGCAGGCTTTTGTACTCTACTTATGCCATGGCTATAACAAGTTAGGACCCTTGTACTGCACATTTAGATGGACCACAACGGTTGGGTCGTTTTAAGGCCCAAAACTTGCATTGTTCTATTAAAATAATGCAACATGAAAAAAAAAAAATCTAAAAAGAAAAAAACCAAAGCACAATGATAAAATGTAAAGATTCTAGATGATAATTTATTGAAACAACGATATTATTTTTCAATCATATAAAAAAGTATCAGTTCTTTTTTTTTTATAGGATTGATGATCTTAATATCTTAGAATTTAAAAACTGAATGACCTTGGCTATTCTTATTTAACTTAGACAAAGAATCAAGGAGGACCTTAGCCTTTGCACCATTGGACGAAAGCCCGACTAAATTTCTTTTAGGCATCCACTTGCTTCTGTCTAAATCCAGCCAAAAAGATTTCACCGTATACTAACGTATCCACTGCTCGAGGAAGAGACGCTTGAATAGAGAACAGGAACACTAGGAACGATGTCAGGGCATTCAAGGAACACCTGCTGAGCAAGCCAAGGTTGAGAAGAAAATAGAACAATTATATTATTCCCTTCCAACGACAAAGCACATGTAAAATTATATTATTGTGATGAATCCTATTCACAGTTAACTATCATTAAAATTTGCTTATTCTATCTATTTACACTCTATTTCAGCAATTCAGTTAACAATTGAGAGCAAGCACCATATGAATCAGGTTTGATGAAATCGGAATAGATGAGGGTCATGTGATTTTGCTGAACTAGTCAAAAGTTCAGTCACGATAAATTTCACCAAGAAAGCATAGATTGAAGGAGGAAGGTTCAATCATGATGTTGATAAGCAGGCTGAAGACTTAGGACTTGGCTGTGATCAACCACAATGCACAGAAATAAATCAAAGAGACCAAAACAATCTCAAAGATATTCCTAAGGAAAAGAAATGTATTACAGAGCATAATAAAAGAGACGACTAATGTAAGCAGGGCTGATCATAGCCGAGCCTCGGGCCTTAACTCTATTCATTTTTAATTGGGCTTCAGGTCAGGCTTATGTAAAATTTGACATTTTGTATGCCCAAGACCGGCCTATGATCAGCTTTAAATGTAAGTTATGACTAACAAGATATGATTATGAGTCTGATAGTTGGTGCAGAGCAACTAAACTAACAAACATGCGTAGTGAAGAATAACTAACGTCGTTTATCAAAAATACTAGGAGTGGAGGCCAAATATAGTGGCAATCATCAGAGTGTGCGGTTATTATCTTTTAATATTAAGTGAATATTGTACTTTGTAAGAGCCATTCAACAATCAAATCAATGCATTTTTATCTTATTTTAATTTGCCTTAATTTCTACTTCAGGAGTAGGAGTAACTTAGATTTCTACTATCATAGCCTAAAGCTACACTCTTACTGTAGCTCAGCACTACATCTCTTATCTCTATCCACATCCATCTTCTTTGAAAGATGGTATGACGGTGGCAAAAAATTTTGAAGATCAAGGCACCTAAACTCATGCAATTCTCTCTCCTTCCTTCGATCATTACTACCTTTTCGACTAATATGACATTGGTGGCATGCTCGCACATATTTATGCTCACCATTTGACTTGTCACTATTCTTTTCTAGGTTTCATGGCATCCGGATGGGATGAAAAGAGCGCCAACAAGCATTGTGGCACACTCGAAGTAACACTACGTAATCATCATCGTATTGATTATGTGGGATACTGCATAATCATTGTCACACTGATCCTAGTGGGACCTTGCATGGTCATTGTCATATCGATTCTGGCAAGATGCTATATAGCTGCCATCATGCCATTGCCAAAAGAAATCAAGGAAGAAGCTGTAGGAAAAGCAGATGCTATGTCAAAGCCACTTTTGGAGTGATATACAGCATCTTTGGCTTCGATAGCAGAATGGGTTAAAAAATGTTGTCTCTGTGGTTGAAAGCCGATACATTCAGCTATAGTATATTATAGCATATCCTATGGAAGAGGAAACCAATTATATTTACAAGGAGGAAGAATCGGTTTTACATGGAAGCACACTGGTGTATGAGGATCCAAGTTGGAAACTTCAGTTCATCAAAAGAGCATGCCTAAGACTATTCAATATAGATCAAAAGAGCATTTTTTTAGTTAAAAAAAATGAAAATAGTGGTACCAAACATATGTTTTATTTTGATTGTTATAATTTTATTTTTTTAAATAAAAAATAAGAAATAAAAGTGATACCTAACTGGTACTGAGCTAGTTTATTTTCTAATATTATCACAAAGCCTTCTCACTTGAATCAGCATCAAGTCTTGTTGTCCCTAATGCACTCCAACAATCCTCTACCATCTCAAGCACCCACAGATAAGAGTAATGTTAATCAGATGGTAAAACAGAACTAAATGTATCAATTATGTTAGCCCTTGAAATTTGTAAAGCAAAATGTAATAATCATTAATTTTGCAGCAGTATGAGGGTTAATTAACATTTACATGAATGCATATGGAGAGCTCTTGCATCAATCTTCGTGCCAGTCTCCCTTGAAATATATTGCCATTAAAAGAAGTGGGGACGCCTAGTGCAATTTGAGAGCTCTTGCATCAATCTGTGCGCAAGTCTTGAGGACTTTCGTCGAACACCTGGAAGGCCTGAAAGATGGAGGATCGGAGTACTGAGTCCACAAGGAAGGCAGAGGCGGAGGAGGGTTGCAGGATGAGAGCGGCCAAGGCTTTCGACGGTGGGGGAGAGCGGCCGCTCCCTAAGGGGGTTATTGCGAGGGATGCCTAGTGCAATTGGAGAGATCTTGCATCAATCTTCGTGCGAGTCTTGATAATTTTCGTTGAACACCTGGAAGGCTTGAAAGATGGGGGATCCGAGTATTGAGTCGGCAAGGAAGGCGGTGGCAGAGGATTCATCTCTTCGTATTGGGAATCTCCTGAGGCATCCATTTGCGAGGCATTTCCTTATAATGTCATATCACTACAGGAAAATTGGCCTTTCCCGACATTTTTTTTTCCGACGCTAGAAAGAAGCATCGGAAAAAAGGTACCACATCAAAATTTGCCGACGCTTCAATTAAGCGTCGTAAGCGTTGGTAATTCTCAAGAATAGACGACGTGTAAAAGCGCCGTCGTAATCCTATAAAAAAAACCAACGCTTTTTAAAAGCATCGGTAATAGACGACTTTTATTAGCGTCGTCGTACTCACTGGCCTAAGACGACGCGTATAAGCGTCGTCAAAAGTCAAATTTACAACAAAACCAGCGGCCGCCCCCTTCTCCTCATTTTGCATCCCGATCGATCAAGCCCTAGCTCCTCTCCTCCTTCCTTCCCTCCAACGACGAGCGATCGACCCTTGTCCTCTTCGGTGCCGAGCAACGTCCGACGCCAAACTCCTCTCCTCCTCCCTCCTCTCCGGCGTCGAGCGACCATCCACATCCTCCTCTCCTCCTCCCTCCTCTGCGGCGCCGACCGGCCGACCCCATCTTCCTCTGCCTGAGAAACAGGTAATTCAAAAGATTTTTAGAGGCAAAGATAGGTTACAAAAATGAAGCCTTATATCTTAATGCTTCGTATGTTGAATGCTTATTTTAGGAGGAATTTGTAGTGTGCTTTTGAAATTAACGGTTTTGGTGGCAGTTTCTATTTGTTTCTAATGGGTATTACTGCATTTCTTGAATTTGAGTAATGCTAATGGAAGTATGCTAGCAAAGACAATCAAATCTCACAAAAGGGTATTGTGCTTGCTTTTTTGGGGATGCTCTGACGGGATATCCATTTGGATAGCTAATCATCCCCAGCATGCTTTTGTTTCTCTTTTAGTTGGTTGGATAGGTAAATGTTCATTTGGAAAGTATTCTGTTCAGTAGTAGTTGTTCTTTGCCTGGGACCAAGTTAATGTGCTTACTGATTGCATTTTGTCTCGAGATGAACTATATTGTCTGTGAGAAAGTGTATGTAGGTCATTCGGAAGTTTATTTCATGCAGTTGAGCTTTTTATCCTGTTCTAGATGATTGCCAGTTTGATTTTTTTGGTGCAAGCCATCTGGTGGAGTTACGCTCTGTCATGGTGGAAAATGCAAGGAAAAAAAGGAACTAACTGGATAAGAGTTCTTTGGTTCATCATAATCATCATTTCCATCTAGTCATTCTTTTGGGAGCAGCCATTTATTTTACCCTTTTCTGTTCATGAACTAAGGAAAAAGGTTCCTTACTAACTCTTCTCTTCCCCCTCCTTTTTGTCTCCTCTCTTGTCTTCTTCTGAAACCAAGGTTGCTGGACATAATGTTTGTCTCATTGGATGAGGTGCAGCGCTCACTTGCCTTTCCTTATCCTGTGCGAGCTTCCTTATTAAATTATGTGCAAGGATGAAAATCCTTGCTGATCATTTTGTCCATGTTTATGCTTACAAAAAGACAAGGAGAAGTTCCGTATCCTCCCAGCAATAACCCAAGAGTTTGACGAGGTTGGGATGTGAAAGCCTTGCCAAGAAATTCACTTCAGACTGCAAATTCCCACAAAGAATAGAACCAGTAAATAAACTAAGGGCTCGTTTGGTTCGCAGGAAGCATTTTTCCTCCTAGGAATATGATTCTTGAAAAACAAATTCGTAGGAAGAGGATGTCCAGGAAAGTACTTTTGGCATGTTTGGTTGACCATGGAAAAGTGATAAATTTCCAAAGTGCTTATGTTTGGTTGGCTATCCACTTTCCTGGGAAAGTTATGTATAATTTCTATTATGCCCTTAATAAAAATTAGGTCTTTAATGCTTCTTTGATGCTTCTTTAATGCTGAAGGGTCTTTTTGGAAAAAAATAAAAAAAAGTGATTCCCACCTCATGGGAAAGTAACTTTTCCATGTTTCTCATGGGAAAGACTTTTCCATGAAATGTGGGAATCATATTCCCATGGGAATACAACTTTTCCATCTCTCTCCTTTGAAAACTCCAACCAAACAAGAAGCATCTCATTACTTTCCCGTTGACCACACTTTCCCCCTTTCTTTTCCCGCGAACCAAACGAGCCCTAATAGACTAAACTGATATCCATGCCATCAAACAACACCTAGCAATCAATCATTGCCAGAATATTCAGAAAAAAAATAATAAAAACAAGTGCCAATCTTGTTAACACTATGAAATGTGCCAATCTCTCTTTGTGCCATTTGCTGTATGCCATGTCGGCGATAGAAAGGTTCTTTGTGGTTATAGGATTGCTACGATCTCTTTGCAAGATAATTGTTGACAAGGTCAATTTCAATTGCTCAGTGTCTAGCTCCCTAATTGAAGGATTAGCTTTTAGAGTGTTCTCTCCGACTGCAAGGGTGGCTAAGGGCTGGAGCGACTTTCTTTGTTTTTGGTTAACAAACAAATACAGCATCGTTACCCCCCTAGAGGACAGAGCCAAAATGCATATCGATGGATTATAGGTTCCATCATTGCAGTCACCTGAACCGGACCCGCCGTGTTCTCTTGCACCCCCCTTAGCCAAAAAAACCTGGATGGGGATTCTAAAAAGAGTAAACTGATCACATTACTAGTATTTGAACACCATCCTTCAATTCATACCCTAATTTTGTTTATTTTTTTATATTAGTTGTAGTTCAATCAGTTTTTTAATAGAATGGACAAAAGTTGGATAAATAAGTCGAGAGTCAGTGCCGAATATTTGAATGGAGTTCAGAATTTTGTTAAATTTGCTTCTGAGAAATCTGATATGAATGGAAAGATTTTTTGTCCATGTCAAAAATGTGTAAATTGTTTTGCTGTCAATCCAAAAACTGTTGAAAAACATTTGGTGTGGAATGATCTTCTGAAGGGTTATAAAGAATGAATATTTCATGGAGAGTCTATTTCCTCGTCTTCATCTAACCAACCCTTAATTATAGAACATACTGCTAGTATTGGATATAGTAATATGAACATAAATCTTGTTGTAGAAGATAATATGAGGGGCTTATTAAGAGATGCTCTTCAACATAATATTAGAAATTTAACAGATTTCAGTGGAGAGCAAGAAGCAGCTGCAATAGGTGATGAGCATATTGTTACTGAATATATATACATGAGGAACCTATAGACTCTGAAGATAATACAACTCGGTATCATAACTTGCTAAAAGATTGTGATCAAGAACTATATCTGAGTTGTAAGAATTTTACGAAGATTTCTTTTCTGGTACATTTATTCCATTTGAAATATTTGAATGAATGGTTTAGTAAGTCTTTTACTATGCTTCTTTAATTATTAAAGGATGCATTTCTAGAAGGTGTTACTTTGCCATCATCTTCTTATGAAGCGAAAAAACTAGTAAAAGACTTGAAACTTGGATATGAGAAGATACACAGTTGTTCAAATGGCTGTATTTTATACTGTGGTGAAAATATTAATGAAGATTCGTGCCGAACATGCGGATCTTCATTATGAAAAAAATAAAATGAAGACGAGCGTGATTTGTCGAATGAAGTGGATGCTACATAGACTTAAAAAAACCGGCTACAATTTTGAGGTATTTTCCTCTCATACCTGGATTGAAAAGGATGTATGCATCATCAAAGACGGCTTTCTCGATGAGATGGTATTGTTGCCCAAGAAGACAACCCAAGAGGGGGGGGGGGGAGGGGGTGAATTGGGTTATGATTTAAATTTCGACCAATTAAAAACTACGTTTGGTTAATATCCAAGTCTATTGCAAGTATTCCGGTTAAGTAACTATATGCAGTGAAAGATTAGAGAGAGTGTAAAAGAGAGTGCAGCAACCAACACAAACACAAAATAATTTATAGTGGTTCGGAGCTAACCCCTGCTCCTACGTCCACTCCCCAAGCTACACTTGGGAGTTCACTATAATCCCTCGGATTACAGCCGGTTGTTTTACAAGTTCACAACCCAACTTGTTGTTTTACGAGATCACAACGAACTCAGTCGGTTTTCACAGGCTCACCGACTAGAACCACCCGATTGTTTTTCCGGGATCACAATCGAACCCTTATACCGTTGGTTTTAACCTTGGCTCACCAACAAACCTTACAACCCTTGATTCAATCCCCTGATTGAATCAAGTAAGAAAATAGTTTGGAAAAAGTTAAAAGGAAAGCTTCTTAATAAGCAAATATTAAACAATATGAAAAGAGAAGAGTTAGAAGCCCTCAAACAGATTTTGGAAGAGGAAGAAGGGGCTTCTCGAACTCTGAGTCTCCTCTTTGAATGCGCTAAAGATTTGATGTCAGAAGGAGAGCCTTGAATGCGAAGGAAAGAGTTTGTTGGATGGAGTTCAATACGCTTCTTCCTTCTTTCTCTTGTATTTACTCTTGAGAGCCCTTGGTAGATGGAAATTCCTTTTTGTTTGACTGGAATAGCTCTCTTGATGTCTACTACTGTTCACTTTGGCTATTTAAGCAGTCCCCTTTGAAAACTAGCCGTTAGACACTAATTTGTGGCCGTTCTGCACAATCTGCAACTCCTGACGATGTATCCGTTGGGATCGGAGTCGACTCGCTCGATCTGGAGTCGACTCGGCTGTTGCTGGAGTCGATTCATGCTTCACTGGAGACGACTCGCCCACTGTTCCGGATTTGAATTAAAGTGCTGTCCCGTTCTGGAGTCGACTCTGCCAAACTTGGAGTCGACTCGCCAATATCCGGAGATGACTCGGCACTTTTGGAGACGGCTCGTTCTCAAGGTTCCAGAGATCTATATTTCTGCATTTCTTTCTCGAGTCGACTCGGATTATCTTGGAGTCGACTCGGCTCTCAGAGCCCGAAAACTGATCCTCTGTCTTTGGAGTTGAACTGCCTTGGAGTCGACTCAGATTATCTTGGAGTCGACTCGGCTCTCAGAGTCCACAAACTGATCCTCTGTCTTTCGAGTTGCACTGCCTCGGAGTCGACTCGTACTTTGTTGGGGTCGACTCGGCTGACTTGGGGTCGACTCTCGTATTCTCGGAGTCGACTCGTTCACAGAGTCACTTTGTTTGGTTTTCTGCCTTTCAGTCTGCTTTCCTCTGAGAGGCGACTCTTGCTTGTTTAGGAGTCGACTCGCCAAACATTGGAGTCGACTCGTAACCTTCTGGAGTCGACTCGGTAACAGGGTCCAGAAAACACTTCTCTGTCTTTCTGTCTGTTACTCCTTGGAGTCGACTTGGAACCGTCGGGAGTCGACTCGGTAAGCATCGGAGTCGACTCGAAATCGTCGGAGTCGACTCGGTGACAGGGTCTGAAATTCATCTTTCTGTCCTTCTGTCTGTTCTCAGTCGGAGTCGACTCGTAGTGTACCGGAGTCGACTCGAGCTTGTGCCAGAATCTCTGAAACACTTGGAGTCGACTCGCAAGCTTCCAGAGTCGACTCGAGCTTCAGACTTTGGCTTAATTGTGTTCAACACTTAGCCAAATAATCTTGAACAACAGCTCGATGCTTTTAAAGATAAATTCACATATATTTGCCTGAAACACTAGATTAAATTCATTAGTACAACATGAAATATACTCAAATGCTTTGAGCTCATCAAAATCAAATAGGGGTATAACCAATCACTCCACAATCTCCTCCTTTTTGATGATGACAAAATATTGAGTATTTGTAAAGTGAATTGTTCAACCAAAAGGTGATTTATAGTAAATTTTTGAAATCAATTCAAATGTCTAGTAATTTAATTTATCCAAAATTGAAAGGTATGAATCAGTAAATCCTGAAATTAAAGCTCTCCCTTTCATTTAGAATTATATAAGCCTTCATATCATGCAATCAATTGTTTGGCTTATATGTGTTTAATGAATTTGCTTTCTTAAGATTTCAGATTCTTCCCCTCAACATATGCATTCAATTTTGTTTGGGTTCTCTGAATTTTCTTTTAATATCTTGAAGCTTTTGATCTTAAATTCTTACTTTCAGAGAAAAAAGTTGACAATTTGTTCTTGAGTATGATTCAACTAATTTCTGAATATCCCTTGAATAGATTCTGGAGATTACTCCTTGAGGAGCCCCAATAGAGAGATAATGAGCCTCGAGGTATCGAATCCACTAAGAACAAATTACTTTTGGTGATTCCCTTTACATTTCAATTCATCATATTTTCTCTTCTTAGTGATTCCCTTTACATTTCAATTCATCATATTTTCTCCCTCTTTTTGTCATCATAGCAAAAAGGCAGAAAACACAGAAAAGTATAAGAACTTAAGAATGCACAATTTTGAAAGGAAAGTTCTACTCATTGTATTAAATTCAAAGTTAAGTACAAGTGTGATTACATAAAAAAGATCCTCAAGGGACTGTACATCACAAAAACAGATAAAAAATACACTAATTTTTCTTTGTAGTGGAGGATGTGGCTCCCGTACTCAGTCTAGTGTGTTTCATGACCATGCTTAGCCCCTCAGAGACGTTCCCTAGTTGTGCGATGATTTCCGAGGTGGCCCTAGACTGTATTGAAGTGAACTGGGTCAGACTTTCTTGGAGGGTGTCAAGTTTGGAGATCAAGGCATTTGCTAGCCTTTCTGCACCCTGACTCTGGCGACCTAGCTCATTTCTAATGCTATTTCACATCTTCCTTGTGTCATCCTTTATATCGCTGATGTTCCAGTATTGAGCTTGAACTAGGCTTCTGATGTTGTAGATTTCTTCCTTTAGGTCTGCAACCATCTTAGACACGACTGCTAAGGAGGGGACTATCTCGGTGGAGGGAGCAGTCTGAGGACCTCGTAGCTCCCTCAGCAGATCATCCCTCAGCTCCCTCACTGTCTCCTGCCTCAACTCTCGGAGCTGCTCAGAAGATATCCGAACCTCCAGGGGCTGCTGCTGAGAAGGTGGGGCAGTGGAGGTGGAGGGCTCAGTAGGGGTAGGACCAGAGGTGGAAGGAAAAGTGGGAGGAGCTATGTCATGATCCTGGTCATGATCAGGACTGGGTGAGTGATGAGTGGTAGGGTCAGATGGTGTGGATGTGGATGGTCTCCTAACCCAGACTCCCTCGACTTTATGGAAACCCATATAATGGAGAGTCCCCTCACCCATGCAATCTGTATGACACAGTGAGCGAGAGGGTTCTGTAATAACCCAAAAAAAAAGTTTTTTTTGTTTGTAAAAAGGGATAGAATAGTCCTTTAAAATTGATATAAGGGGTAAAATTGGAAGAATCAAAAGATAATGGCATAGTTGTAGATGCGTTGAAGTGGTAAGGGTAAAATTAGAAAGGAATCAAAAGTTAATGGCATAATAGTAGATATGTTGAAGTGTTAGGGGCAAAATGGAAATTTAATAATATTAAACAAAGGATGAATAGTGCTTGATGTGACTTAATTGGAGGGTTTGAGTTGGTCTCAGACGGAATAAAACAGAGAGAGAGAGGAAGGGAGTCTTAGATGACAACAGAGAGGAAAAAAAAGAAGAAGAGGAAAGGAAAGGAAGAAAGAAAGAGGAAGAAAAAGAAGAAAAGGGAAAGGAAGGAGATCCCGGTTGCGTTGCCAGCTGAAGGGAAAAATGTAGATCACCTTCCCCTCTACGCAAGAACCTTGATTTCCAAAAAGAAAAAGATAAATATCCATCCCTATCTAGTCTTTTGATGATATTAGGCTATACAAAGGGTGGATGTAGTCTAGAGGGGTCAGATAAGGGTTGTAGAGGTGGTTAAAAGAGGAAGAATCGGATTTCGACAAATTTTTCCGGCATTACGGAAAAACTATGTCAAAGTCCCAACTTCGGTAAATTATTTAGGGGGTCAAACGGCCTTCGATGATGATGCATGTTATCTCTTTGGAATCCTCTATGAGTGTAGAATGTTAGGTAAAAATTTCATCAAATTTGGAGTCCTGAAAGTGGATCAAAATCGGGATGAAGTAACCCACTGTCAGTCCGGGTTACTGTTTATCCGGGTGGAAAATAAGGGATTTCATGCTATAATAGAGTATTAAGCCTAGATCAAGCTAAAAGAGACCTTGTACTCATACAAGGGAGTCCCTAATACACATAAAATAGTGAGTTAATTAATTAAAAAGAAAAAGAAGAAAGGAAAGAAAAGATTTAGAAAACGGAGGAGTTGAATCAATTAAAGTTCCCTATGTTATAATTGGCACGTAGATTATGACCCTTGATACAGGACTAAATGTATTATAAATGCATGTCACAGTTGGGCAAGAAGCTAAGGAACAAGAAGAAGAAGTTTTCCACTACCTACTGTAGATTTTTTGAGGTGTATCGAGGCCGTGCCGGATTGACAGGTGAGTGGGAGTTATGTACTTTGCATCATGAGCACATTCCTTATTCATTTTCATGAATATTGTCAAGTGTGACTTGATTCCACCTGAGCTTATTGATTAGTTGTTGTGGTAGATTCCTCTATGTTTTGTTCTCCTTGCTTGATTATTCTGTACATGCATTTGAGGGAACATTGAGAGAAATTACGAGGGGTAGATGAGTAATTAAATTGGTTCCAAATTGTGAAATGATTTCTTTTGTAAATTGATTTCATTTCCTCTATTTCAAAGACTTGTAGAGCCCTTCTCATGGTATATTGAGTTGCATTGCATTCCCATGATTCCTCACTCCCAACCCTGATGTTAGTTATGGTTGGGTCGTGGCCGAATGAGTGGTAGTCTTGATTATGCTCCTTTTTAGTAGAGTATTGGAAGGGTGCATTATGGCATTCATGCATAGCTTGGCAGTATCTGCAGGACACCTATAGTCGATGGGGGTTGAACATCGGCCTGTGTGCACATAGTAGCTTTCTGGGTGGGCGGAGCCCAGTCCCTTCCTGGGGGGACACGACCCTAGGCGTAGGATCGGCCGGTCCTACGACTTATATTCTGCTTGCCGCCGGGCATAGTAAGACCCCGCGAGGTGCAGTATCGCTTTCCGCGGATGTAGAATTTTCGCGAATGCCGTTTAGTATATAGATGTGAGATGAATTTCTGTTCTGGATACTGGCCAGCATTTACATTATCAGTATGGTGTCTCATCCTGCATATGCATGTGACAGTGGGGAGTTGTTGCTGGTTCGCCTGGGGCGTAAAACCCACCTCCCGACAGCTGTCTAGCATTTACATTATCGGTATGGTGTTTTATCCTGCATATGCATGTGATAGTGGGGAGTTGTTGCTGTTTCGCCTGGGGCGTAAAACCCACCTTCTGATAGCTGTCTTGTTGATGATTCAGCCTATTGACACCTGATTTATATGATTCAGTACTATGACTTGTTGAGCATATTCATATTATTATACATACTTATTTGATTATTCTATATATGCTCCAGATGGGTTGATTGGGATTGTGATGATTTACTCCTTATTTCTTATGTTGAGTTATGTGTATCCTGTTCTTGACGACTGCTCATATGCTCTTGAGATTTCACCTCGAGCCATGATTATATCTTATCTCATATGCATAGTACTCTCTACTCCACTCACCGAGTATTCATATACTCACTCCCCAGTTTAATGTTTTTGATTGCAGGGCAGGTATTGTATAGAGAGGAGCAGGGTTAGCGATTGCCTGCTAGCTGTGCCGCTCCATAGTATAGTATAAAATAGATAAAGGTTTATACATTTTGGTGTATTATAAACCTTCTATTGTATATAGTGTATAGTTACAGTCATAGATCCTGTTGTGGATATGGGTTTGACCATGGATGGAATGGGAACCAGATTTTTATACAGATGAGTTATATGCCTGAGATGATGTATTGATATATATTATCCAAGTTTATTATGTGATAGATTATGTGATTGCTGCTCTGACAGGTAGTGTTGTATGTATTGAGATAATCCTGACAGGTCACTATAGGAAAAGTGATCATTTTGTGCATGTATCATGCCAATTTTTTCAAGATTTATTGATGATTGATAGGTAGTAGGGTTCTACGCGGTGGCTGGTGGCCTTATGCCTACCCGCACCCTAGGACCATCGCGGCGGCCCGCCGGGAACGGGGCAGGGGTCGTGACAGGTTTCCTCTCAGGGATAGGGACCTCTAACTCCCTAAAGATAAGTGTGAATAGCATGCCATATGGGAGACTCAACCTAGGTTTATCTAGGGGTTCACAGATATACTTGTAGATGAGTTTAGGAAAGTTGATAGGAGTGTCTTGGAGTATGTGGAACATCAATGCTAGGTCTCTCTCAGAGATAAAGTCAAATCTACCAATTTGGGAAAGAGAGTCCTAGAAATAATACTTAGGAGGAGCCGCATTTCAGCTGAAAGCTGATTTGCAAACACCTCCTCTATAGGGGACTGAGGGGGACTCTCTAAGACGGCCGTAAGGGCCTCAGTCCTATCATGGGGATGAGTGGGAAAGATCCCCTCTCAGGAGAGATGGAGGACTCGAGCAATGAAGTCCTCCGAGATAAATACAGGGACACCCGCTACGGTTCCCTGGATACCACCACTACCTCGGGCTACTGTCCCATAAAATTTCCTAACTAACCCTGGGTAAGTAGGGAGGTCTAAAGAACAGAACAACTCTAACTCTTGAGCCCTAAGATGATGCCCTAGGGTGAACCCTTTCCGGGAGAGGAAGTCAAAGTTGACTTTCCTCCCGATAGAGACTGCCCTCCCGGCGCACGAACGCGAGGGAACCGGCCTAGGCGGGGAAGGAACCGGAGGTGGTGGCCTCACGGGTTCGTTCCGTGCCTTGGACCGTCGCTCGGCGCCGCTCGCGGAGAGAGGTCTCTTCCGGCTCGGGACAACAACTTTCCTAGGCATTTTGACCGACAAACCGAGGGATGGACAAGAGAAATGGAAGAAAACTCGAGGGAGAGGACCTAAAATGGGTCGGATATGAGGCCGGAGACGACTCTAGGGTTTTGGTACAGTGGCGGCCGAGAATAGAAGTGACGAGTAAACGTTTCGATTAGGGTTAAAAATCGGATTTCCGACCTCGAGTCGACTCCGGTAAGTTGCGAGTCGACTCGACTTCGAGTCGACTTCTAAATATGCGCGAGTCGACTCGCCCACGAGCCGACTCTAAACTCTATTCGAGTCAACTCGAACTCTGGCACATAACCAACAAACTTGTTATTACCGTGCCAAAGGAGAGAGCTATGGACATATCTAAGATTTAAGAACTGATTTGATGACCATAGATAAGAAATCCTATGTCTAACATAAGCTAATCATCAAAATCAATCAATTAGAGAGAAGTATCATAAGAATGGATCAATCACTCCTAATCCTCTTCTAAGAATACAAAATCGATCTTCACATAAGGGTTTAGTGAAGATATCAGCAAGTTGATCATCAGTGCAAACAAATTCAAGCATTACATCACCATTTAACACATGATCTCTTATGAAGTGATGTCTTATCTCAATATGTTTAGTTCTTGAGTGTTGAATTAGATTTTTAGTTAGATTTATGGCACTTGTATTATCACAATTTATGGAAATCTTATATTGTTTAATGCCATAATCTTCAAGTTGTTGCTTGATCCATAAAATTTGAGCACAACAACTTCCGGCAGCAACATATTTGGCTTCAGCCGTAGATAGTGCAACCGAGTTTTGTTTCTTGCTAAACCACGAAATTAAGTTTTCTCCTAAAAATTGACAAGACCCGCTGGTGCTTTTTCTATCAAGTTTACAACCAGCGAAGTCTGAATCAGTATACCCTATTAAATTTATGCTTGATTTTTTAGAATACCATAGACCTATATTTTTTGTTCCTATGATATATTTAAAAATTCTCTTAACTGCAATTAGGTGTGATTCTTTAGGATTAGATTGATATCTAGCACACATGCATACACTAAACATAATATCAGGTCTACTTACTGTAAGGTATAGTAAAGATCCTATCATACCTCTATACAGCTTTTGATCAACTGATTTACCTGATTCATCTTTGTCTAGTTTGCATGATGAGCTCATGGGGGTGCCAATTGCCTTATTTTCATCCATATCAAACTTCTTTAGCATTTCCTTGATGTATTTAGCTTGATTGATGAAAATCCCTTCCTTGGATTGTTTGATTTGAAGTCCGAGGAAGTAGTTCAATTCTTCCATCATGCTCATCTCAAATTCACTCTGCATTAACTCAGCAAACTTTTCGCAAAGGCGATTGTTAGTAGCACCGAAAATAATATCATCTACATAAATCTGCACTACCAACATATTTTTGTTTTTCTTTTTCAAAAACAGAGTTGTATCAACATTTCCTCTAGAAAATTCATGGTCTAATAGAAATTTGCTAAGTCTTTCATACCATGCTCTAGGGGATTGTTTTAGACCATAAAGTGCTTTGTTTAGTTTATAAACATGATTGGGGTATTGATGATTCTCAAAACTAGGAGGTTGTTCTACATAAACTTCCTCATTAATATACCCATTCAAGAAGATACTTTTTACATCCATTTGGAATAATTTGAAATCTTTATTGCATGCAAATGCTAGTAACAATCTAATTGCCTCAAGTCTAGCTACAGGAGCAAAAGTCTCATCAAAATCTATACCTTCTTCTTGATTATAGCCCTTTGCTACTAGTCTAGCCTTGTTTCTAATCACAATTCCATTTTCATCAAGTTTATTTTTGTATATCCATTTAGTTCCTATTATTGAGTATTCAGTGGGTCTTTCAACTAAGTTCCATACTTTATTTCTTGTAAATTGGTTAAGTTCCTCTTGCATTGCATTTATCCAATTTACGTCACTTTCAGCTTCTTCTATGTTCTTAGGTTGAAAGTGTGAGACAAATGAAAAATGATTATTTAAGTTTCTAAGAGATGCTCTAGTTCTAACAGGTTGAGATGGATCATCTAAAATTAATTCTTTAGGTGACCATGAGCATACCTCCAAGCCTTAGTAAGCCCATGATCAATAATTACCTCTTGGCTTATTGAAGTTTCTCCAATTTGCTTTCATTCTCTTGTAATGTCATATCATCTATTCTTTTCTTAAGTATTCATGCATCATCATCAAGAGCTACTCTCTTGCTAGAAGAGACATCATTAGTATCATCAAAAACAACATGTATAGACTCTTTAATAACAAGGGTTCTTTTGTTGAAGACTCTATAAGCTTTACTTGATGTAGAATATCCCAAAAAGATACCTTGATCAGATTTAGAATCAAATTTGCCTAAGTTATCTTTGCCATTATTATGAATGAAACACCTACACCCAAAAACATGAAAATAGTTTACTTTGGGCTTTCTATCTCTCCAAAGTTCATAAGGTGTTTTCTTTATAATTGGTCTCAATAAAACTCTATTTAGTATATGGCAAGATGTGTTAATTGCTTCACCCCAAAAATACTTAGTAAGATCACTTTCACATAACATGGTCCTGGCCATTTTTTCTAGAGTTCTATTCTTTCTTTCTACCACTCCATTTTGTTGTGGAGTCCTAGGTGCAGAGAAATTATGAGTTATTCCCTTTTTACTACAGAATTCATCAAATAGATGATTTTCAAATTCCGTTCCATGATCACTCCTAATAGCTATAACTGAAGCATTTCTTGAGTTAGTTACTTCCTTATGAAATTTCTTAAATACTGAAAATGCTACATCTTTATGAGCTAAAAACATGACCCATGTGTATCTAGAAAAATCATCTACAATGACAAGACCATACTTGTTTCCACCAAGGCTTGTGGTTCTAGTTGGTCCAAAAAGATCCATGTGAAGTAGTTCAAGGGGTCTAGCAGTTTCGACACAATTTATGGATTTAAAGAAACTTCTAGATTGTTTGCCATATTGACATGCTTCACAAATTTTATTTTTCTCAAATTTTAGCTTTGGCAAACCAATCACTGAATCTCTTTTAACTAATTTTGATATTGTATCCATACTTGCATGACCTAATTTACGGTGCCATAACCAACTTGCATCATTGACTTTAGAATCACTAGCTATTAGGCAACGGCTATTATTGGCGAGATCTTCAAGATCTACTACATAAATATTGCCACGTCTTATTCATTTGAATACTAAGCTATTGTCAATTGAGTTGGTTATGATGCATAGAGATGGCTTAAATAGAACATCAAAACCTCTATCACATAATTGACTAACGCTAAGTAAGTTATGCTTAAGACCATCTACAAATCGTACATTATCAATGAAGGTTGAAGAGGTGATTTGTACTTTACCTATACCAACGATGTGACCTTGGTTATTGTCTCCAAAGGTCATTGCACCTCCCTTGTTAGGCTCTAGGGTGAAGAATTGCTCCTTGTCACCCGTCATGTATCTTGAGCAGCCACTATCCAAGTACCAACTGTTTTTATAGACCTTGGCTGCAAGACACTCCTACACAAGGAAATCATACAATTTTAGGTACCCAAGTTTTTTTGGGTCCTTCATGGTTAGTAATGTTGGTTCCTTTTGGAACCCAAACCTTTTTAATTTTTCTTTTAGCTTCTACTTTCCTATGGTCACACACATTCGCTTTATGTCCTACTTTTCCACAGCAAAAATAGGTTATATTTTTAGTTTTACTTTATCCAACTTTTACAAAAATGTTTTTAAGAAACTTTTGTTAATTCTTAGGCTTATACCCTAAACCAGCTTTACTAAATACAGCTCTTTGACTATTAAGTATCATGTCTAGTTTTTCAGAACTAAAGGTAAACTTCTCAACTATAGGTTTATACTTTTCAAGTTCTTTTGTTAAGTTTAGTTTTTTCTGTTTTTAGTAAATTTAGATCTTTTGTAAAGTTATCTTTTAGAGTTCGGTTACTGTTTTTAAGTTCTGAAACTTCCTTAGTTAGTCTTTCGTTATCTTTAATTAAGGTATTAGTTTTTTGAGTTAACATTTGGTTGCTTGTTTTAAGTTCTAAATTTTCTTTAATGATAGAATCCTTGTCCTTAATTAATTTATCGTACTTATGGGAGTGAGATTGATTAGTTAGTTTTAATTCTTTATTTTTAAGACTTATTGTCTTATATTCATCTATTAGTTCATTAAAAGCATTATACAATTTATCAAAGGTAAAATCTAAATGCGTTTCAGATGTTACCTCATTTTTATTTGCCATAAAACAGAAGTTGGCCTTTTTCTCTTGTTCCTCGTCCGATGATGATGATGATGATGAATCGGAGTCCGTCAAAGTGGAGACGAGAGCTTTCTTTTTCTTGTACTTGCTGTTCTTCTTAAGCAAGGGATAGTCCATTCTGAAATATTCCAGCTTCTTGCACTCATAGCAAGCGGTTCCCTCACTTTCCCTTTCCTTACATTTGTCCTTGTTGTGGAAGCTTGAGGAACCTCTCTTCTGATGAAAAGACTTCTTCCGGTTGATGAATTTTTTGAACTTTCTCACGAAAAGAGCCTCATTGTCTTCTTCTTCACTGCTACTGCTGCAAGAGGGAACTTTGTTAGAAGAAGTAGATTTAAGTGCAATTACCTTTTTCTTGTAGGAGGACTCTTCTTCACTGTGTTGCTTCATTGTCAGCTCGTGTGTCATCAATGATCCAAGGAGCTCCTCGAGTGCCAGCGTATTCAAGTCTTTGGCTTCTTGGATCGCCGTTACCTTGGCTTCCCATGACCTTGGTAAGGATCTAAGAATTTTCCTGATAAGGTCACTGTTAGTATAACTTTTGCCAAGGTTCTTTAGGCCATTGACAATATCAATGAATCTAGTAAACATGCATGTGATAGTTTCATTTCGTTCCATCTTAAATAGTTCATACTTATGAACAAGCATGTTTATTTTAGATTCTTGACTTGATTTGTGCCCTCATGAGTCACTTCAAGTCTGTCCCATATCTCTTTTGCAGAATTGCAAGTAGAGATCCTATTGAATTCATTATGGTCTAAGGCACAATAGAGTACATTCATGGCTTTGGCATTTAATTGTGCCTTCCTTCTATCATTGTCATCCCAATCTTTTTCAAGCTTGGGTATAGCAACTTTGTTTACATAAATAGAAGGAATGTATGGTCCATTAACTATGATGCTCCAAACATCATAGTCTTGGGCTTGGATGAACATCCTCATCCTAGCCTTCCAATAGATATAGTTGGTTCCATTAAAGAATGGAGGCCTATTGGTGGATTGCCCCTCACTAAGAGAGGATCCAAAAGGGGTTGTCATTTTTTAATCTTTTACTCTTAAAAAAATAAGAGCACCTGCTCTGATACCACTTATTGCCCAAAAAGACAACCCAAGAGGGGCTGAATTGGGTTATGATTTAAATTTTGACCAATTAAAAACTACGTTTGGTTAATATCCAAGTCTATTGCAAGTATTCCGGTTAAGTAACTATATGCAGTGAAAGATTAGAGAGAGTGTAAGAGAGAGTGCAGCAACCAACACAAACACAAAACAATTTATAGTGGTTCGGAGCTAACCCCTGCTCCTACGTCCACTCCCCAAGCTACACTTGGGAGTTCACTATAATCCCTCGGATTACAGCCGGTTGTTTTATAAGTTCACAACCCAACTTGTTGTTTTACGAGATCACAACGAACTCGGTCGGTTTTCACAGGCTCGCCAACTAGAACCACCCGATTGTTTTTCCGGGATCACAATCGAACCCTTACACCGTTGGTTTTAACCTTGGCTCACCAACAAACCTTACAATCCTTGATTCAATCCCCTGATTGAATCAAGTAAGAAAATAGTTTGGAAAAAGTTACAAGGAAAACTTCTTAATAAGCAAATATTAAACAATATGAAAAGAGAAGAGTTAGAAGCCCTCAAACAGATTTTGGAAGAGGAAGAAGGGGCTTCTCGAACTCTGAGTCTTCTCTTTGAATGCGCTAAAGATTTGATGTCAGAAGGAAAGCCTTGAATGCGAAGGAAAGAGTTTGTTGGATGGAGTTCAATGCGCTTCTTCCTTCTTTCTCTTGTATTTACTCTTGAGAGCCTTTGGTAGGTGGAAATCCCTTTTTGTTTGAATGGAATAGCTCTCTTGATGTCTACTACTGTTCACTTTGGCTATTTAAGCAGTCCCCTTTGAAAACTAGCCATTAGACACTAATTTGTGGCCGTTCTGCACAATCTGCAACTCCTGACAATGTATCCGTTGGGGTCGGAGTCGACTCGCTCGATCTGGAGTCGACTCGGCTGTTGCTGGAGTCGACTCATGCTTCATTGGAGACGACTCGCCCACTGTTCCGGATTTGAATTAAAGTGCTGTCCCGTTCTGGAGTCGACTCTGCCAAACCTGGAGTCAACTCGCCAATATCCGGAGATGACTCGGCACTTTTGGAGACGGCTCGTTCTCAGGGTTCCAGAGATCTATATTTCTGCATTTCTTTCTCGAGTCGACTCGGATCATCTTGGAGTCGACTCGGCTCTCAAAGCCCGAAAACTGATCCTCTGTCTTTGGAGTTGAACTGCCTTAGAGTTGACTCGGATTATCTTGGAGTCGACTCGGCTCTCAGAGTCCACAAACTGATCCTCTGTCTTTCGAGCTGCACTGCCTCGGAGTCGACTCGTACTTTATTGGGGTCGACTCGGCTGACTTGGGGTCGACTCTCATATTCTCGGAGTCGACTCGTTCACAGAGTCACTTTGTTTGGTTTTCTGCCTTTCAGTCTACTTTCCTCTAAGAGTCGACTCTTGCTTGTTTAGGAGTCGACTCGCCAAACGTTGTAGTCGACTCGTAACCTTCTGGAGTCGACTCGGTAACAGGGTCCAAAAAACACTTCTCTGTCTTTCTGTCTGTTACTCCTTGGAGTCGACTTGGAACCGTCGGGAGTCGACTCGATAAGCATCAAAGTTGACTCGAAATCGTCGGAGTCGACTCGGTGACAGGGTCTGAAATTCATCTTTCTGTCCTTCTGTCTGTTCTCAATCGGAGTCGACTCGTAGTATACCGGAGTCGACTCGAGCTTGTGCCAGAATCTCTGATACACTTGGAGTCAACTCGCAAGCTTCCGGAGTCGACTCGAGCTTCAGGCTTTGGCTTAATTGTGTTCAACACTTAGCCAAATAATCTTAAACAACAGCTCGATGCTTTTAAAGATAAATTCACATATATTTGCCTGAAACACTAGATTGAATTCATTAGTACAACATGAAATATACTCAAATGCTTTGAGCTCATCAAAATCAAATAGGGGTATAACCAATCACTCCACAAGCATGATGAAGGCCGTATAAGGGATAGAATGTTAAGACATTCAGCAGCTAGTTTAGCATGGAAAGGATTTGATGATAGGCATCACGAATTTGCTTCTGATGTTCATAGTGTTAGGCTGGGTTTGGTTATTGATAGATTTAATCCATTTCGAACGATGAGTTCTACATATAGTACTTGGCCATTTGTTTTGGTTCCATATAATTTGCCGCCATGGATGTGTATAAAACAGTCTTCACTCATTCTGTCAATGGTTATTGCAAGTGATAAGGGCCTAGGTAATGATATAGATGTTTTTCTACAGTCTTTAATAGATGAATTGAAAAAGTTATGGGAGGGTATTGATGCATTTAATGCTTTCACTGGCCGAACATTCAAATTGCGTACAGCTCTTATCTAGACAATCAATGATTTTTCTGCATATGCTAATTTATCTGATTGGAGCACTAAGGAGTGTATTGCATGCCCTTCTTGTGGAGAATCAACCCGTTCATATTGGTTAAAATATGAAGAAAAGTTCTGTTATATGGGTCATCGTCGATGGTTAGAAGTAAACCATCCATTTCAATTTCAGAATAATTAGTTTGATGGTACCATAGAGTTGCGATCTGCTCCTATTCCATCAACTGGAACTGAAGTTACTAAACAAATGCATGCCATTAACTATATACCCGATAAATCTGAATGAACTTCCTAATGATAAATATTTTATACCTTCTGCATATTACACACTGTCTACTCAAGAGAAAGATCTTTTTCTAACGGTTCTGAAAAATATGAAGGTTCCTGATGGGTATGCATCGAATATTTCAAGATGCATTAATCTTAAAGAGCGAAAACTTTCAAATAAAAGTCACGATGGTTACATTTTGAGGCAAGATATCTTTCTATTGGCTTTAAGATCGTCAGCTCAGAAACAAGTTCTTGCAATTGTATCTCAATTATCATCTTTTTCTAAGGCATTATGTTCCAAAGTTCTTGATCCTAAGAAGCTTGATCAATTGGAGTCTAATGTTGCACTTACACTATACCATATGGAGAAGATCTTTTCTCCTGAAATTTTTAATATTATGGTTCATCTACTCATTCACTTAGTTGCGGAAGCTAAACTTGGTAGACCGATTCACTATCGATGGATGTATCCTATTGAGAGGTGATTTTTCTAAACTCGAAAGTCCATATTTATTATTAATATGGATGTATCCTATTATCTTTTTGATGTTGATATTGAACATTAAAATTAAATCTTGAAAGTATCTTGTGCGCTTAAAGGAATATGTACGCAATCGAGCCTATTCCAAGGGATCGATTGCTGAGGGATATATTGCTGATGAATGTTTGACATTTTGCTCGAGGTATCTTGAAGGTGTTGAAACTGCTTTCAATCGACCACAAAGGAATTATGATATTGTACAGAATGCAGAAGTGTACAAGTTCTCATATGGTGGAAGATTTTTGGAAAAAGCTGAAAGTATTATTGTTCATCACAAATCTATCACAATTTTATTTTTTGATTTAACATTGTTATAACATTCTTTAATTACTTTGGTGTAGTGTAAGTTTTTACTCCCTAAAGAGAGCCATGATTGGGGGCTGCAGTCCATCAACCGTAAGTGGAAAGAATATAGGGCCATGTTAAAGGCGGACTGGAAGCACGATGGTATGACAGAAGAGGAGGTTGCCAGTGTTTGTCCTCCTGATGTAATCCGTCATCACTGGAGGAAGCTTGTCCACTACTGGTTTTCCGAGAAAGCTCAGGTTGTGTATATTTTTTCAATACCTTAGATTGTATTTACTAATAATATAGATTACAAATTTATATATTAAATATATTATATTGTTTACTCTTTTTTTGGGAAGACATATTCCAATATTGGAATAAACTTCAGGCTCGATGAGTTATGCTAGGCGTAGAGCTGAATTCGTAAGTATATTGAAACTCTTTGAAACTATTTTAATTTGTTTTATCATATAGCATGTATCATGATAACTAGCTTGCCAATATACTTTTTGTTATAGATGGATGATAATGGGAGGGAGCTTGGTAAGGTGGAGTTTTATAAGATGACTTACACCCACTGAGATGGCAATTTTGTTCAGAAGAAGTCAAGAGATATAGTTATATGTATTTATCTTTGAATCTTTCAATGATATTTTTATTAGTTCTATTATTGGCATACATTAATATGACCTTTTCTTTTAAGAGATATAGGACAGGGCAACAACTTTTATTTCAAAGCGTGTCAGGGAGTCATCATCATCCAACGCAATCAGTCATGTCGAAGCTTAGGTGCTCGCTGAATTATTGGGCTTAGAGCATTATGGTCGAGTGAGGGGTTATGGCGTTGGAGTTACCCCCACTCAGTTGCCTGCAGTGGGCATGTATACAAGAAATGCTGGAGAAGGTAGTAGCAATGCGGAAGTTAGTAGACTTCGGGCAACAATTGAAGATATGAAGGATCGCCATCAGGTAGAGTTGGCGGAGCTGAAGTAGAACCAACAAGCTTTGTAATCTCAGCTTGAGCATATTTCATCTATGTTACAGCGATTTCTCCTTCCTCAGGTAAATAACTATATATATTTGATGACTTTACATAATTATCACTTATTTTGCACGAGTTAATGATTTTCATATTCCTAACTTCTAAAGTTTTTCTTTTTTTGTAGATTCATGATACTTCAACAGCTCGTAGAGATGATGATGGTGCTGAATCCGGTCCCTGATACTTTTTAGACTTTTATTTAAGGAGTTTTATATGTATCTTTCTTATATTTTTCAAAGTACATTGTAATTCTAAACTTATTATGTAAATTTAATCATATATAACAATATGAATGTTTCGAATGATCTGAATGTTTGTGTTGATATAAATGTAATGCAGGTTCATATTGCTATAATGTGATTTATGATATGCATTTTTTTAATATTTTTTTTTAAAAAAATTCCACTCCCGACGCTTTAAAGCATCGTTAAAAAAGAGCTTTGGCACGGGCTGGCACGCTTTTGCCGATGCTTTCACGCGTCGGTAAAAAGCCTCAGCTGGAATGCTTTCGCTGATGCTTTTAAAGCGTCGGTAAAAACACTCAGCTGGAACGTTTTCGCCGATGCTTTTAAAGCGTCGGTAAAAAACCCCCATCGACGCTTATAAGCGTCGGCAAAAACCTCCTATACTATGCCGGCACGCCCAAGTAGTATTTTATGTTGACGCGTTTTTGCGTCAGCAAAACAATGTGCGTCGACGCTTTAATAAGCGTCGATAAATCCTTGGTTTTGCCGACTCTTTCTTTTAGCATCGGCAAAAAAAATTTTCACTCAGGTATCGCTACGCTTTTGCGACGCTTTCTCTAGCGTCGGTTGGAGTTTTACCGACGCTAATAAGCATCGCTAAAGGCTACAAAAAACGCCAGTAAAAGATACTATTCTTGTAGTGCATAAAAAGAGAGAGAAATCGTCTCTTTACATTTCTCTTTAAGATAGAATGCATGAGAAATAATTAGAGACATGTTCATTGAAATTTAATAGAGGAGAGAGAAATATAGATAAAAATTAAATCTTATCTACTCAAAAAAATCAAGTTATTTGGGTGTCTAAAATAAGGATTCTATTTTAAGTAGGTTTTGTTTGGTTATATATTAATTACAAGACTATTCCTAAAACATCAAAATTTTAATTAAATATATAATTAATAAACCAATAGTCTATATTTTATTTGATTATTTTTTATAATTATGTTTAAGATGTAATTGAGCAATCAATTTACATGTATTTCTTATGGTATATATTTGAACTATTCATAACCAATTGTACTTGGATTCAAGCTTTTGACCCAATTCAAGTATGAATCATACTTAGGTTTGCTAATCCTTCATCCGGACCAGCCTACTTGCAGCCTTGCCTACATATAGAGATACACGTCGATGAAAAGATAACAAGTTCAACTTCATCTATCATCACTGATGTTTTGTAGTTCTATTTGGAGTCTTTTCTTGAGAAAAGAAGGATGAACCAAATTTCACATGCTTCATTAAGGAAATGAAGATGCTGGAGCACATATGAAAGGGCAAGCAGACGTAAGGAGGGAGTTAATTATAGGAAAGAAGGAAGTGTGTATAGGTTGGAAGAAAACATGAGCGTCGAAGGGATCAAATGCACCCAGAATGAAGCAACCACAGCTTAATGATTTTGAGCTTGTTTCATGAAGATTATGTTGGTGGGTTCCATTGAAATAAATCCAACGAACAACTAGAATCAACGTATTCCCTATATCTTTCTTGTTTGCTGGTGATTTTATTTCCTTTCATGAGTTCATAGGGGTCAAAAGTAAGCACGATTGGTCTGAATGTTGCAAGCAGGAAAGATTGTCTTCAGGATCTAGTGGGTGAATGGGCATCATCGTTCTAAAGTAACAAGCCATGGAAGAAATAGTCATCTGAAACAAAATAGTCATGCATTTTATTGACCTCTTGGTCTCTGGAGAGAAATGCCAAGTGAAGCATCATATAGATATCCTTGGTCCATAAGAATGCATTTTCCATCAAGTTGATAAGACCTATCCAGATAAATCATGCATTCCTACCAGTAGGATTCTACAAATAGGCAAATAGCTAGAAGCAATTACATACCTAGTAATAGATAAAAATTTCCATGACCAAACAAAAATAAATTAGGAAAGATGTGAGGGCCAAATGGACTTAAATATATATTAAAAAACTGATGAAAATTGCTATAGCTTAATTCTTTTTGTAAATGATATGTTCCCAACTTAGTAAATAGGTCCTTACAAAGCAATTGAACTTTGAAACTTTCCATACGAATATAGTTTCAGAAGATATGATTGCAAAATGCTTGTTTAACACCTTTTGTAGATGCTGGGCCACCCAAATTTTTGCTCTAGTGGTTGCCTTTCACAAGGGTGTTGAGGATTGCATACAGAACTGATTTTCCTTCTTGTTGACCGCTTTCTCCTCAGACACCAGCAATATGGTGACACCACTCCATAGGAGCATCACTATATTTGCTACGAGAGTCATAAAGACACACAACTAAGCAAAATGAATCAGTAGAGAACCTCATTCACAAAACCAAATGGGATTAGATGGCATCTAGTGACATTCGTTTGTAAATGCGAATGAAAATGTTGAGAATCAAGGGATAAAAAACATATAGGGGATTGTGCTCACTGCCCAAGAAGCCATCTTTCAATCATATCTTCCTTGACTCTTCAAATCCTGGAATGACTAATTCTCCAAGTGCACTTTGAGTTCCTTCAAGCATCATTATGATCAGAAATATAGAATTAAGCTTAATTTGTGGAAACCAGATTTCTGATGTACATTGTAGAAATATCAAACATAAATAGAATATTTAGTAAGACACCAGCAATAACTTTTTCATTACAGTTTCCAGCTTTGTGATGTATCGATACAATACAATATTCCTCAATCTCATGACAAAATATGTCAGTAACAATCAAAATGATCTCCAAACATGTGCCGAGGAATTTTGATATTCACATGCATACATATATGTGTATGTAATTCATTTGAAGTTGCTTATTAATGTAATTGGCTGCATATACATTTGTTGAAGGAATGAAGTTTTTTTCCCTATTTTTGGCTTGTTTTGATTTGTTTCCCTTTGTGTTTCAAGTCCTAAGAGTCCTTTTGAGAAATTAACTGAAGGAAATCGATACATTTTGATAAAGGAATTAGTATTAGGATCGATATTGTCGAAGCTATGAATATAACCCTTACATTTTAGGTATGATTTCTACTTCGAAAACCACCTATAGTTATAAGAGTGCTACTTTAGCTCTTTGATATTCTCATACTATAGCTCTATAGAAGGAATAAACATTGGTAATGAGGAAAATATTGTGATATATATATATATATATATATATATATATATATATATTTGTGTGTGTATGTATATATGCATATGTATATATGTGTGTATCTGTGTGTACGTGTATGTGTACACACATGCGTGCGTGTGTTTGCGTATGTGTCTATTATTTTTGTTTCTTTATCATTCATAAGGACTTGTGATCTGCTACTTGTACGCCACACAAGACTCCAACTATCATATATTTCTCCAAAGAGCAGCTGATGCTTTAAAAATGCATATCTATATATTTCAGAGAAAGGAAAAAACGCATCTGTTAGACAATATTCTGCAATTAGATTGCAATGAAAATATATAGTTCATAAAAGTTCCGTAGCAATAACTATCTGAAATTGTTTAAAATGTTGTGACATTAATCCAAGCATATTTGTGGGATAAGCTGGGTTTCCATTCATCTGTTCAGTACAAATCACACATTATACCTTAAAAGAAATAGCCTATGTAAATGGCCTAATCATCTAAAATTATTATAGTTAACCATGCCTACAGATTGTAAATTAACATTATATAGGAGAGAGAGGTAATGGGATGGTAGCGAATACTCAGATGGGAGAGAAACAGTCCAAGCAAGAGCTTCTGCAGAAGGATGGTGGTTGTTCTCTGCGCTGCTCTCCTATTTCAGAAGCTGGCAAGAGGGACACGAGATCCCAATACTCTCCTCTTTCGCATCGTCTCTCCAGGTCGGGGCAACCCCTAATGGCCAGTCTCTCAAGGCTGGGGATTCGCTGTTGTAGGGCTCTTGGTAACGTTGTCAATAGAGGGCAATTCACGATGCGCAGGTACTGAATAGTAGTGAACCCTTCCATCCCTTCCGACCAAGATGTTAGATTGGAGCAATCCCAAAATTCGAGATCCTCAAGAGCGGGGAGGTGTCCCAGCTGGTCTGTCAAGGCCTTCATATTGGGGCAGCAAAGGATCTTCAATAATTTCAAAGATGCGGGTAACTTGGGCAACTCCATCAGGTTTTTGCAATCAACTATTAATATTGATTCCAAGTGCAGTGCGAGTCCTCGTTCCACTGATGTTGATGATGGGCCAGCCAGATTTCGACACTTGGAAACTGTTGCTGGTGGTCCAAACCGAGAACGATTGGCACAGCGATGTGAACGGGGTTCCGTCTGAGTCGCCTTGGTTGGTGTTGATTACGCTCCACTTTCCACCGGAGAACCTGCAAGCAAGCCTCGCACCACCACTGGGGTAGTGGGGGCCCTCCGACGATCAAGTCAGAGGAGATTGGAGGAGAAGGAGAGATAATTGCAGGTAGTAGGAGAATGCACTGAAAGTTCTTGCTTACCTCCCCCCTTCTACCCTCCGCAGCATATATACCAGGCTGGGGGGTCCTTCTGGGGGGTTGGTCATCGTGTGGCACGATGGAGTTGCCACTGACATGGCCGTTACGGGGCGTCGTGGGGCAGCGCTGGGTACGGCCGTGACAGGGCGTAGTGGAGCTCCGCTTTGTACGGCTGTTACAGGAGATCGTGGAGCAGCGCCGGATACGACCGTTGCAGGGAGTAGTGGAGCAGAGGGTCGTGGCGTGCTTCAGGGGAACAGCCTGTCGTTGTCGAGAGATTGCCGACTCGGGGTCGGATTGCTGGATCAAGGGGCAGCCGACTCGGGGTCGGGCTGCGAAGCCGAAGATATCCGACTCGGGGTCGGGTTACTGGATCAAGGGGCAGCCGACTCGGGGTCGGGCTGCGAAGCCGAAGATATCCGACTCGGGGTCGGGTTACTGGATCAAGGGGCAGCTGTAGTCTTCTTGGGCGCGCGTGTCGGTCACGTGGGGCATGGTGGCTGAGTTCCCCCGTAACAGTAGCCCCCCACTTCCGAGCCTGGAACCAGAAGGGGAACGGGTGAAGGAAGTGATGCTTCGAGATTGCCGCCATCCCTCGGAGAGGCGCGCGCGCTTCGAGCTCCCCGTCTTCTTTATGGCGTATGGCGGTTGTTGTTGACCTGGCAGTCTGAGGATTTCGGCGGACATCCTTCCTTAATGGCGTCGATTCGCCTTTGGGGCGCGAGCGACCCTTCGGCAGCCAGGCGTCCTCTGGCGTCACCGGGGCGTCACCCACCTTTCCGCCTATTTAACCGGGGGTCCTCCTCCGTCCGCCTTTCTCTTTACAGACATCTTCGAGTTTCTCCTTTGCGCTGCCGTCATCGCCGTCGGACTGTTCGCTTGCTCCTCCTTTGACGCTCTCGGAGCCGTTCTTCCTTCTCTTCCGGTGAGTTGCCCCATTCTTTAATTTAAGGCTCTCCATACTCTCCTTTTGTATTAGTGTACACCAGTCGTTCCGGTCCTTTCCCCCTTCTTGACCCTGTCCTGACCGTAGATTCACTGGCCATTAGGGATGGACGAAGTGAGAGCAGACCGCATTAAGTCGGAGTTGGTCGCCGAAGACCTAGATAGGTTCGTGGCTCGATACCACCTTCCCGAGGCCTGCAATGTTACACTCCCGGGGCCTGAGGAGAGGATGTCCCATCCTCCTCCAGGGAAGGTTGCCATCAATGAGGGCATTCTTCAGGCCGGGTTCCGCTTTCCCCCCTCGGACTTAGTCGTTCAGGTGCTTCGGGGTTTAAGAGTGGCGCCGACGCAACTGGTGCCGAACTCATGGCGCGCCCTGACGGCCTTTCAGGTTCTCTGCCGCATGCACGAGGTTCCCGCCACCCTGAATGTCTTTTGGGAATGCTACGGCCTGAGCGGCCACCCCCAGGATAAAGGGTGGTGGTGCTTTGCGGCGCGGCGAGGGTGCGGCCTCGTCAAGGAGGCTCCTACCTCCATTCACGGCTGGAAGGAGCGCTTCTTCTTCGTTGACGCAGATCCCTCTTGGGGAATCAGGGCAACCTGGGAGACGCCGATGAAGTCCCCGATTGGCCTATCGAGGTTGTCAAGGGAGGAATCCGATGGCGTCGCCGTCTTGAAGGAGTTGGTTGCCGAGGGCCGGCTCCCCCCGGTGGCTCGCCTTATTTCCGAGGATACCTTGGTGAACGTCGGTCTGAGCTCGGTCCCCGCTGACCGTGAGCCCGCCACCATTTCTTTTTTAGCTCTTTTCTCCTCTTTCGTCTCGTTCTTTCCTTCAGTTTCTCAACCTCCGACCACCTCGTCCTTTTTGCAGAGATCGACGACGTCATGCGGTCGGACAAGGCAACGGCTGTTGGTAGGACGTCCCTACTGGAAGCTGTCCGGAGGAAGAAACGAGCTCCTCCGAGCGGGGCCCCACCGGCGAAGAAGTCCCGCCGGCAGGCGACTCCGACGCCGACAGACGGGTCCGGACCCACCGATCAGGGGGACGCCGCGGGCGCGGACCGGGAGTTGACGCTGTATCAGCCCTCCGATGCCGAGACTACCGTTTCTCCGGAGGCATCACCCGGGCGCGCCCGAGATGGACGGGTCGGACGTGATCGGTCCCCAGCCCAGCCTTCGACTCGGTCGGCTCCGGATGATACGAGGAGGGACGCGCCGAGGCCCCGGCCGAGCGGGACCCTGTCAATTCCAGGGGCGGTCCCCGCCCCGAACATGGTCAGCATGACTCTTCCCCAAGCGATGGGTAAGGGTAAGGCTGCAGAACCACCGTCCGACTCCGGGGAGAAGTCGGGGTCGGCCTTCACTTTCGCCGGCGCCCGAAACCTCATCGAGACGGTGCTGCTGGAGAAGGACCGCAGGCGGGTCCGAGAGATGAGGGTCCCTGACGTTGGGGCTGCCAGCTGCGTTTGTCTCATGTCGGTGAGTGCTCTTTTGGTCACTTTCCTCATTTATAGGCTCTGTTGATCCCCGCCTGACGCCCTCGTTTTTCCTCTCTTAGCTCGCCCAGTACATGGTCCGCCTGGAGGAGTGCTACGAGGAACAGGCGAGGCTTCTGGCGAGGGCCGAGAGCCAACTGAAGGCTGTAGAGGAGGGAGGTCAGGCTGCGGCGGGGAGGACGACCAGGGACCTCGAGACGAGGCTCCAGGTGGCCGAAGAGCGGGCACTCGGCTTCGCCACCCTCGAGAAGCAACTGTTGGAGGCTCGGGAGCAGCTCAAGGTTGCCTCGGGTCTCGAGGGCGAGATCAAGAAGGCGGAGGAGCGGGCCGAGAAGCAGTCCCGGAAGGCTGCCGACTACCGGGAGAGGTGGGAGAAGGCCCAGCGGTCAGCCGACAACGCCCGCAACCGAACCCGGTCTCTTGAAGCCAAGCTGGGCGAATTGGAGTCGGCCTTGGAGAAGTTCCGCGCGAGCGACCAGGAGCTTCATTCGCGCCTGGAGGAGGCTGAGGCTGCTCGCATTGCTGCCGAGGCGAAGCACAAGGAGGCTCAGGCTGATCTGCTGAGGGTCTCCTCCGAGGCGGATGACCGGATTGTGGCGAAGGTCTTGGAGGCGAAGGCTCAGATTATGGAACGGGCAGAGGCGACGCTGGCCGAGAAGAGTGCGGAGATCGGGCGTCAGGCGGTACAGGCTTATCGTCAGTCCGCCGAGTTCACCCGTGATATGTCGGAGGCGGTACAGGCCTATCGTCAGTCCGACGAGTTCGTCCGTGATATGTCGGACGCGGGGTCCGACTCCTTTGTCTTAGGCTTCGAGGAAGGCCTGGCAAGGGTGTCGGCTAAGTACCCCGAAATTGACCTGAGTGGGATCTCCCTTCTCGACTCCCCTCCGGCGCCATTGCCTGCTGCTTCTCCAACCGTCTCCCTACCCCCTACGGACGTGCCCGACGTTCTCGACCCGGGGGTTCCTCCAAGCTGACCTTCTGTATTTTGTTCTTTTCTTTGTGTGTTGGCGTTTTGCCAAGTTGTATGGGTCTCAGCCCTGAAACAATGAAAGTTAATGCAAATAGAGTTTCTTCATTTCACTTTCGTCCTTCTTCTTTTTAACTCTTGGTAGCGTCTCGCTGACTCCCGACTCTTGAAATTCTTCCGGCGCTAGGCCAGGCATCCGAGGGTTAGGCCTCAGGAAATTCTTCCGGCGCTAAGCCAGGCATCCGAGGGTTAGGCCTCAGGAAATTCTTCCGACGCCAAGCCAGGCATCCGAGGGTTAGGCCTCGGGAAATTCTTCCGGCGCCAAGCCAGGCATCCGAGGGTTAGGCCTCGGGAAATTCTTCCGGCGCTAAGCCAGGCATCCGAGGGTTAGGCCTCAGGAAATTCTTCCGGCGCTAAGCCAGGCATCCGAGGGTGAGGCCTCAGGAAATTCTTCCGGCGCTAAGCCAGGCATCCGAGGGTCAGGCCTCAGGAAATTCTTCCGGCGCTAAGCCAGGCATCCGAGGGTCAGGCCTCAGGAAATTCTTCCGGCGCTAAGCCAGGCATCCGAGGGTTAGGCCTCAGGAAATTCTTCCGGCGCTAAGCCAGGCATCCGAGGGTTAGGCCTCAGAAAATTCTTCCGGCGCTAAGCCAGGCATCCGAGGGTTAGGCCTCAGAAAATTCCGCTCGTAGGTCGGCCAAGGCTGGCGCAAGCCGAGGCGACCGGTCGGGGCTTCAGGCTAGTCTGCTCCCGGGATGATCGTCGGGTTAGCCTGGCATCCAAGGGCCGAGCCTCGAAAAATTCCGCTCGTTGGTCGGCCAAGGCTGGCGCAAGCCGAGGCGACCGGTCGGGGCTTCAGGCTAGTCTGCTCCCGGGATGATCATCGGGTTAGCCTGGCATCCAAGGGCCGAGCCTCGGGAAATTCCGCTCGTTGGTCGGCCAAGGCTGGCGCAAGCCGAGGCGACCGGTCGGGGCTTCAGGCTAGTCTGCTCCCGGGATGATCATCGGGTTAGCCTGGCATCCGAGGGCCGAGCCTCGGGAGATTCCGCTCGTTGGTCGGCCAAGGCTGGCGCAAGCCGAGGCGACCGGTCGGGGCTTCAGGCTAGTCTGCTCCCGGGATGATCATCGGGTTAGCCTGGCATCCAAGGGCCGAGCCTCGAGAAATTCTGCTCGTTGGTCGGCCAAGGCTGGCGCAAGCCGAGGCGACCGGTCGGGGGCTTCAGGCTAGTCTGCTCCCGGGATGATCATCGGGTTAGCCTGGCATCCAAGGGCCGAGCCTCGGGAAATTCCGCTCGTTGGTCGGCCAAGGCTGGCGCAAGCCGAGGCGACCGGTCGGGGCTTCAGGCTAGTCTGCTCCCGGGATGATCATCGGGTTAGCCTGGCATCCAAGGGCCGAGCCTCGGAAAATTCCGCTCGTTGGTCAGCCAAGGCTGGCGCAAGCCGAGGCGACCGGTCGGGGCTTCAGGCTAGTCTGCTCCCGGGATGATCATCGGGTTAGCCTGGCATCCGAGGGCCGAGCCTCGGGAGATTCCGCTCGTTGGTCGGCCAAGGCTGGCGCAAGCTGAGGCGACCGGTCGGGGCTTCAGGCTAGTCTGCTCCCGGGATGATCATCGGGTTAGCCTGGCATCCAAGGGCCGAGCCTCGAAAAATTCCGCTCGTTGGTCGGCCAAGGCTGGCGCAAGCCGAGGCGACCGGTCGGGGCTTCAGGCTAGTCTGCTCCCGGGATGATCATCGGGTTAGCCTGGCATCCAAGGGCCGAGCCTCGGAAAATTTCGCTCGCTGGTCGTGCGCCTGTCGCTTGCCGCCCGACGGGATTTCTTCATGGCCAGCTGCGATTGTATTTCTCCTCCTCTCCAAGCGTCGCCTAGGGAACACCAGATGGGCATTAAGTGCTAATTAAGGGGTTACCTGGGAAATCGGATCGCCAGTTGCTGCTTGCGAGGAGTGTCAGTTAAGCGGCCGCGATACGCGCGTTCTTCGAGGCGGATGCGGCCTGGGGCGCGAGCGGAGATACGTGGACCTAGGGGTACAGGCCACCCGGAGTGTCCTGCACAAAAAATGCGATTAAGGAGAATGACGCTTAGGAAATCGCGGGAGGATACGCCTCGAGAGCCGGATCGGCTCCGGATTCAATGCGCCCGCATTTATTGGAGCCACCCGTATCGGAACGACCGGGGGGCCGCAGTTTGGCTATAAATATAGGTGCAGGTGCGATGGAGCCTGCCAAGTCGGAGCTGTTCAGGATGCCATGGATCGTGGGCCTCCTCTCCGGCGCATGGTTGAGAGACCCCTGCCGAAGGAACGGGAGGTGCGCCCTTCGCGACTTCCGCCAACTAGCCGTTTCATTTGGGATCAACAAGGAGGTTCTCCCCGGCGGAACCCCGCTCTAGGCGTTTCATCCGGGATCACGTCTCCCCTCCTTGAAGTTCGGCCTCCCGATTGAGCTCCGCACCAGGTGCCTGATCCGGGACCGCGCCTCCATATGCTCTTCCCCCTTGTATTCCTCCTCTCCCCTAACACTGGGGAGGACCGGAATATCCCTTGGAGGTGGCGTTCCCCTGGAGGCAGCGGGAGCTTCGTCTGCGGCGGCTCCTCGTCCTCTTCGTGGGGCGTGGATGGCGCCTCCGGTTGGAGGCAGTGTGGACTTCTCCTTCGTCCACTTCTTCTTCATCCGCGCCGGCTCTTCGTCTCTTTCGTGAGACGCCGATGGCGCCTCCGGTTGGAAGCACCCACTTCCGGCGGAATTGCAGCCGCTTCGGATGGAGGTTTCGGGATCCCAGATCTTCAGCTCCTCGGAGTCTCCGCCTCTTCTTTACTTTCTTTACACCCTAATTCCCCTCTGGGAATTCCTTGTAATCACACGAGCACGCCGTTGTAACCAGAAATTGTTGAAATGCAAAGTGTTATACATTTTTGAACTGTCTTTCTGGCATCGTCGTTCTACTGGTAATACATCCGCAGGTTAGCGGAATTCCAGCTCCTTGGAATTTCTCGACCATCTAGGGCCTCCAACTGGTAGGAGCCTGGTCGGTTTACCCAGCGAACCTTATACGGGCCTTCCCAATTTGGCGCTAGCTTCCCACCTTCCGCAGGTTGAGATGCTTTAGCTCGCCTTAACACCAGATCTCCGATTCTGAAAAGCTTCGGTCGGACCTTGGAGTTGTAATATCGGGCCACCCTCTGCTGATACATCGCCATCCGAACCTGCGCCATTTCCCTCGCTTCTTCCAAGAGATCCAGGTTCCCTCGGAGTTGCTCCGAATTGGCCTCGGGTCGGTGCGCGGCCACCCGAGGTGAGGGGAGTCCGAGCTCCACGGGGACAACGGCTTCCGTGCCATAGGTTAGGCTGAAAGGCATCTCCCCGGTAGGGGTCCGATGCGTGGTCCGATACGCCCAAAGGACATTCTCGAGTTCTTCGACCCAAGCTTGCCCCGTCCGACCGATTCGCGCTTTGATTCCTTGGAGGATTGTCCGATTTGTGACCTCGGCCTCGCCGTTGGTTTGGGGATGCGACACAGATGTGAACCGATGCTCGATCCCGAACTCCTCGCAGAAGTCACGGAAATGCTTGTTGTCGAACTGTCGGCCATTATCCGAGATGAGGACCCGAGGTACCCCAAATCGGACAATGATGTTCTTCTTCACGAACTTCCGGACTTGCACCTCCGTGATAGTGGCCAGCGGTTCTGCCTCCACCCACTTGGTGAAGTAGTCGATTGCAACAATCAAAAATTTCCGCTGAGCTGAAGCGATGGAGAATTGTCCGAGGATATCCATTCCCCACTGGGCGAAGGGCCAGGGTGCAGTGATTGGTGCCAAGGGGATAGAAGGGACTCTCTGGACGTTGGCGTGGTGCTGGCAGGCGTCGCATTTCCGTACATGATCCTTTGAGTCCTCCAACAAGGTAGGCCAATAATAGCCTTGCCTCATGATCTTATGCGCCAAGGACCTAGCCCCCAAGTGGGATCCGCAAACGCCTTCGTGGACTTCGCCGAGGACGTAGGCCGCTTCCGAGGGGCGGAGGCACTTTAAGAGGGGGGCGGTGAACGAGGTCCGATACAGCCTCCCTTCATTGAGTACGTAGTGGGCGGACTTCATAACAAGTCGCCGAGCTTGATCTTCGTCTTCAGGGAGGATCCCTTCGGCGAGGTAGGCGACAAGCGGGTCCATCCAAGACGGCTCCGGATCAATCGCCATCACCGCTCCAGCCTCGCCGATGCTCGGGGCATCCAGGGTCTCCAGGTAGATCGCCCTCGACAAGTTGTGCGCGTCTGCGCTCACTAAGCGGGACAGCCTGTCGGCCCTGGCATTTTCACTTCTTGGGACCTGCTGGATGTCGACACTGCCGAGGTCGGAAATGAGTGCTTGCACCTTCCGGACGTAATTCTGCATGGTCGGGTTCCGGGCTTCGAACTCCCCACGGACCTGCCCGACCACCAGCTGGGAGTCGGTGAAGACCTTCAGGCGCCGGATGCCGAGCTCCTTGGTGAGTTTGAGTCCCGTGACTAGGGCCTCATACTCCGCCTCGTTGTTGGTCACTGGAAATCCGAATCTCAAGGCATACTCGGCTATCACTCCATCAGGGCTGGTGAGGACCAGCCCGGCCCCTCCACCTTCGGGGTTTGACGACCCATCGATGTGAAGCGTCCAAATCGGGAGGTCGAGGCTGGGTGTTTCCGGCGACCTAGGTTCCGCCTCCTGCACCGTGCACTCAGCGAGGAAATCCGCGAGCGCCTGGGCCTTGATGGCGGGTCGGGGCTGGTAGCGGATGTCGAACTCACCAAGTTCTACTGCCCACTTCACCAGCCGTCCCGCATTCTCAGGATTGCTGAGGATCTGCCGCAGCGGTTGATCGGTCAAGAGGGTGACAGAATGGGCCTGGAAATAGGGGCGAAGCCTCCTGGTCGCGGTCAGCAGCGCGAAGGCGATCTTTTCAGCCTTCGTATACCGCGTCTCGGCATCCCGTAGGACCCGGCTGATGTAGTACACAGGCTTCTGGAGCTTTGCCTCTTCCCGAACCAGTACCGCACTGACTGCGGTTGGGGAGACCGCCAGATAGAGGTAGAGCATCTCCCCTTCTTGCGGCTTGGACAGCAGGGGAGGAGACGCCAAGTATTCCTTGAGCTGGTCGAATGCTGCTTGACATTCGGCCGTCCAGAGAAAGTCTTTCGGGCGTTTCAACACCTTGAAGAAAAGTTGGCAGCGTTCGGCCGATTTTGCCACAAATCGTCCGAGCGCGGCGACCCTCCCAGCGAGCTCCTGAACCTCCTTCACTTTGGTCGGAGGGGACATATCTTGGATGGCCTTGATTTTGTCCGGGTTGGCTTCGATCCCCCGCTGGTTGACAATGAAACCGAGGAACCTCCCGGCCGAAGCGCCAAAGGCGCACTTCGCTGGGTTCAGCTTCATGCAAAACTTCCGCAAGGTGGCGAAAGTCTCCTCCAGATCCGCGATGTGCTGGTCTGCATGGCGGCTCTTCACCAGCATATCGTCCACGTACACCTCCATGTTCCGGCCGATTTGCTCTTTGAAGATTTTGTTGACGAGGCGCTGGTAAGTGGCGCCAGCATTCTTCAGACCGAAGGGCATTACCTTGTAACAGTACAGCCCCCGGTCTGTTATAAAGGCAGTTTTCTCCTCGTCCTGTGGAGCCATCATTATCTGGTTGTAGCCGGAGAAGGCGTCCATGAAAGACAGCAGCTGATATCCGGAAGTCGCTCGACCAGTTGGTCTATCCGCGGAAGCGGAAAGCTATCCTTGGGGCATGCCTTGTTCAGGTCGGTGTAGTCGACGCACATCCTCCACTTTCCGCTCGCCTTCCGGACAAGTACGATATTTGCCAGCCATTCGGGGTAGCTGACCTCCCTTATGAATCCTGCCTCCAAGAGCTTGTCTACCTCCTGGTCGACCACTCGGATCCGATCCGGGGCACAGTGTCTCTTCTTCTGCTTTACTGGTCGGTGGGTTGGGTCGACGTTGAGGGCGTGAGAAATGACCTCCGGGTCGATCCCAGGTACATCGGCCGCCGACCAGGCAAATACATCGGCGTTGGCTCGGAGGAATTCCACCAACCGAGCCCGAGCTCCCGGGTCGAGATTGGTGCCGACCCGGACCGTCCGGTCCGGGCGACCTTCCTCGAGGGGAACTTCGATCACACCTTCGGCCGGCTCCCCGTGCCGCAAGGCCACCTCGTCTCTGGCGTCGAGGGACTCGACGCTTAAGGCTTCTACGGGCTTCTTCCCTTTGAGAGTTGCTAGGAAACATTGCCTTGCGGTCAGTTGGTCACCTCGGACCTCTCCAATCCCGGCCGCCGTGGGGAACCGCATGAGCAAGTGGTACGTTGAGACCACCGCGCGAAGGGCGTTCAGTCCGGGTCGTCCGAGGATAGCGTTGTAGGCCGAGGGAACACGGACGACCAAGAACCCGAGCCGCACCGTGGCTTCTGCGGGTGCAACGCCCGCAGTCACAGGCAGCTCAACGACACCTTCGGCCGAGACAGCGTCTCCAGTGAATCCTATGAGGGGGGTGGATGTTTTGTGCAACAATTGTCTGGACAAGCTCATCTTTTGGAAGGCCTCGTAAAACAAAATATCAGCTGAGCTTCCACTATCCACAAGAACACGCCTTACATCATAGTTTGCCATAGTGAGGGAGATCACCATGGCGTCGTCGTGGGGGGTCTGAACCCCCTTTACATCTTCATCACAAAAAGTGATTACATTACCGACCCTCTGCCTCTTCGCGACGGCTGCCCCTGATGCTTCAATCGAGCCCCCTGCGTTCCTCTCGGGCCGGGGGCAGCCCCCAGTGATAGTATGAATCACGCCCGCGACGGGTCGATTCTGCTCCCGAGGCTCCGGAGGGGCCGGGTCGGCCGGACGCGAGTCTGCGGGGGGACGTCGGTCGTTCACATATCGACCGAGACGCCCTCGGCGGATGAGAGCCTCGATCTCGTCCCGATGCTGGAAGCAGTCTTCGGTGTCGTGGCCGTGGTCCCGGTGGTACTCACAGTACGCCCGAGAGGGCCTCCTCCCAAGGATCTTCTTCATCTGTCTCGGGACCGGGAGGTCCTCCCGCCCCTTGATTTCCATGAGGATCTGGGTCCGGGGAGTCAGGAGAGGAGTGTACCGGTTGAAACGTCGGGGCGGAGAACGAGGGCGTAGGGCGCCGTGGTTCCTCGCCGGCGACAGGCTTCTGCGCCGACGTTGAGGCATCGGGCTCCTCCTCTGGCGTGCCTCTTTTCGCCTTTTCTTCCCGAGCTTTGGAGGGATCTCGGCGGCCTCCTTGCTCCGGTGGGCGGCCGCCTCCTCGGCGTCCGCATACTGGTTCGCCCGGGACAACAGCTCCGGGAGGCTCCGCGGCAGGCGTTTGTCCAGGAAGAAGGTGAGTCTGTCCTTTCGGAAGCCACGCTTCAGGGCTGAAAGAGCCACCTCCTGGCTCAGGTTCCGGACTTCCAGCGTAGCCTTGTTGAAGCGGGTAAGATAATCCCGCAAGCTTTCTCCCTCGTTTTGCCGGATATCGAAGAGGGAGTCGGAGACCAGTCGCCGTCGGCTACTGACGGCGAAATGGGTGATGAAGAGGCGAGTAAACTGGTCGAAGGACTGGATTGAGTTAGCCTCCAAGCCGGCGAACCACGCCCTTGCCGGGCCACGGAGGGTCGCTGGGAAGGCCTTGCAGAGGAGAGGATCTGATGCTCCGTGGAGGAGCATAAGAGTCCTGAAACTCTCGACGTGATCTCGCGGGTCCGCCGCCCCGTCATAGGGCTCGATCGCGGCATTTTAAACCCCGGCGGATTCGGGGTCCGCAGGATCCTCGAGGCAAGCGCCGGCTGGGAGGAGATCTCCAAGTCGGCGAAGGGATCTTTGGAGTGGCCCTTTAGGACCTGGAGTTGTCGGTGGAGATCGTCTACCCGCCGGTCCAGAGAGCGCGACCGATGGGTGGGAGACAAGGAGCACCGAGAGGGGGACCGACTGGAGCGCGGGTTCCTTGAGGACTGGGGGGTCTGGGAACGCGCCCGGGCCCGCCTCTCGTACCCCGCGCAGCTCCGATGGGAAGGTCCCGGCCGAATGGACCGTGCTCGAAAGTCTTCTTCGCGCCGGCGCTCCTCCCCATGGGAGAGGAAGGAGCGCGGGTTGAGGAGGACAGGTGAGCGCTCAGGGAGCAGCGGCTCCTGGGCCCGCTGCGGCGCCCGAGACATCACACCCTGCAGGTTCTGCACTGCCTACGCGAGGGTGCGAACCTGCTGGGCTAACTGGTCGAACTGAACGGCTTCGACCATCTGAATGGGGGGTGGAACGGTGGAGTGTTGCTGAGAATGTGTTGGAGACGCAGCGGCCTCCCGGCCGGAGGCGCGAGAGGCCCCGCGACCGGAGACATTGGAAGCTCCACGACCACCTCGCCGTGCCATTACGATCGCTCTGAGATTCGGGCCCTCCTTCTAGCGCCAACTGTTGCTGGTGGTCCAAACCGAGAACGATTGGCACAGCGATGTGAACGGGGTTCCGTCTGAGTCGCCTTGGTTGGTGTTGATTACGTTCCACTTTCCACCGGAGAACCTGCAAGCAAGCCTCGCACCACCACTGGGGTAGTGGGGGCCCTCCGACGATCAAGTCAGAGGAGATTGGAGGAGAAGGAGAGATAATTGCAGGTAGTAGGAGAATGCACTGGAAGTTCTTGCTTACCTCCCCCCTTCTACCCCCGCAGCATATATACCAGGCTGGGGGGTCCTTCTGGGGGTTGGTCATCGTGTGGCACGATGGAGTTGCCACTGACATGGCCGTTACGGGGCGTCGTGGGGCAGCGCTGGGTACGGCCGTGACAGGGCGTAGTGGAGCTCCGCTTTGTACGGCTGTTACAGGAGATCGTGGAGCAGCGCCGGATACGACCGTTGCAAGGAGTAGTGGAGCAGAGGGTCGTGGCGTGCTTCAGGGGAACAACCTGTCGTTGTCGAGAGATTGCCGACTCGGGGTCGGATTGCTGGATCAAGGGGCAGCCGACTCGGGGTCGGGCTGCGAAGCCGAAGATATCCGACTCGGGGTCGGGTTACTGGATCAAGGGGCAGCCGACTCGGGGTCGGGCTGCGAAGCCGAAGATATCCGACTCGGGGTCGGGTTACTGGATCAAGGGGCAGCCGACTCGGGGTCAGGCTGCGAAGCCGAAGATATCCGACTCGGGGTCAGGTTACTGGATCAAGGGGCAGCTGTAGTCTTCTTGGGCGCGCGTGTCGGTCACGTGGGGCATGGTGGCTGAGTTCCCCCGTAACAGAAACCTCTAACGTCTTCAGGGAAATTAAGCCTCGAAGCTCCTCCTCTGGCCAGAATACGAGAGAATCACAATTATTGATGTATAAGTGATGGAGAGAAGTAAGGTTTGTCCAAATTTCCAACGGTGATGATGACAGCTGCCTTGAGAACAACCAATTGCAGTTTGTGAACAACAATTTTCGAAGGGTTGAGCTGAAACCCCTCGTCTCATCCTCCCACTCGAGCAGCGGCCTCAGCTCTTCGCCACCAATGATACTCAAGTACTCCAGAGAGTTCATGTGCTTTAATGATGGTATACTTGCCTGTGGAAAGGATGGCGACTGCATCCCGCTGCTGGCATTTGCACTGGAGGTTTCGATACTGAGGGAGGATAGTGTGGTAAGGCTAAGGACAGACTCCAATGGTATCTTGCTATTTCTGTCTATTACCAAATGGCGGAGAGATGGAAGCACGGGCATGGAAGTCAGGTTTGGGCAGTCACTGATTTGTATCTCGACGAGTAAAAGAAAACAGGGTGGTGGTGCTGGATCTCTGCCTTCCTCTCCCAACCAACTCTTTAAGCTCTGCATTTTTCGTAGATGTAGAACCTTCAGCGAAGGGAACGGTTGCATTGTACCCTCACTTCCACTGCTTTGAAGGTGCTTGATTGAGTCCATTTTAGTCAAGGACAGGACCTCAAGATGAGGCAGTTGCCATAGTGGTGGGAGATGCTCACATCGTTTGCAGTATCCTAGATGGATCTCAACCAAATTGCGGAGCAAATCAAGACGGACCATCATCCACATAGGAAAGCGTAAACCTGCATACCTCCATACTACCAGCCTTTTCAAGCCACTGTGAGGTTCAAGAGCTAACAACACCTTCTCAGCATTTTCTGTCTCTTCATCAAGAGAATGATCTTCTGGCTCTCTTAAATTATAGAAATCAACCCACTCTGAAACTCCCCAACATAATGCTAATGACTGTAGATTTTGTTTAGACTCTAGATTAGCCTCTCTAGCATCTTCCATGCCCCTCACTTTCTCCAGGTTGTAGAGCTCTAGTTGGCCACCAAGATTCAGGCCCTTCAGCTCCCTTATGCCCCTCTCATCATCATCACCTACGATGTACTTTGTCAAGGTCTTCAGGAAACTTAATTGCCCCATACCTGCTGGCATGTGCTTCAAACTGCGGCATCCATTTATATATAGGTGCCTGAGGCTTCTCATATTTCTCATTGCTTCTGGTAGTTTACATAACTTCCAGCAGTAATCTAGTTTGAAGATCTGTAGATTGAAAAGCTCGCTTATGGCTTCAGGAAGTTCTGCAATATCATTTCGAAAGATCTCAAGGTATCTTAGATGTTTCAAATATCTTATTTTAACTGGCAATTCTATAGGATTTGTGTACTGCAAGCTTAATACTTTCAGGGACCTAGCTTTTGACAAATCAATAGTCCTTATATCTAGGTAACTTTCTTGTAGCAAGAGTGTGAAGATGTTCGGAAATTTATTTAGTGTCTTACCAATGTCTAATTGGCGAGGGCCAGATATAAACAAATGATGGATATTATTAGGTAATTCTTCCAAATGACCAGATTTCAATAACTGAGAACAATCGCTCCCCATGATAGATTTTGCAAGGTCATGCATCATGTCATGCATCATGTATTTTGCTCTTCTTTCATATGTATATAGAAATAGTTCATTACTGCTATCTTGCGCAGGCTCCTGAACGAATGATCTCCACACCAGTTCATCAAATATCTCCTCACCCGTAACTTCCAACTCCTTTCTTCCTTCAGACGGAACGAATCCATTAGCTATCCACAGTTGGATCAACATATCTTTTTCCATCTTATAATCCTTAGGGAATATGGAGCATAAGGCAAAGCATTGCTTCAAATGTGGAGGCAAGTGATTGTAGCTCAACCTTAAAACAGGTACGATCCCATCCTCACCAACCTTGGTATCCAAAATCTCACTTCTCATTACAGCCAACCAATCCTTTACTTCTTTTTTGGTGCACATCAAACTCCCCAGGGTCTTTACTGCTAAAGGCAGTCCCCCACACTTTTTCACAATCTCCTTGCCAATTTCAATCAGCTGTGGACGTTCTTCAGCTTCTGGTACAAATGCTCTTTTGCTAAACAAAGTCCAAGAATCATCCTCAGATAGCGGCTGTAAAAGATGAGAGGTTGATGCGCCCATGATTCGCGAGACCTGTTCACTGCGGGTAGTAACAAGAATTGCACTACCTTCTCCACCAGTTCCTAATAATTTTTTTAAAGCATCCCACTTCTCTGAATCCTCATTCCAAACGTCGTCCATTACAAGTAGATATTTTTTCCCACTCAACACTACTCGAAGGCTGAGCTGCAATAAATCCATGTCTGGCAGATCACACTTTTCCTTTTTAGCTGAAGCTATGATGGATTTAACCAGCTCTGCAACATGAAACTCTTCAGACACGCAGACCCATATGTGCATTTGGAAATGGTTCTTCACCCTCTGGTCTCCGTAGACCAGTTGAGCAAGGGTGGTCTTGCCCAGTCCTCCCATGCCAACTATGGAAAGGACTGTGACGTTCTCATTCTCACGCTGATTGAGCAGCAAGTTCACTATTTTTTCTTTATCTTCTTGTCTACCGATGACATCTGATTCAACAACAAAGGAGTGGCTTTGTGGTCTGTCGGTGTGTGGCTGTGGATTGTCTCTAAACCCAAAATTAGCACCCTCTGCTTTAATTCTATCTATCCTCTCCACAATATCTTTTAACTTCTTCCCCATTTTTAATTGAAACAGAACTGGGTTATGAAGTGAGAAGAAATCGAGTACCTTGTTTGCAATATCATCATGGATTTTTGCCTGGCACCGCATACCTTCATAATGGAACTCATCCAGTATGTCATCTGCTTCATAAGCTGCATTCTCGAGTGCTTCCAACCACTTTTTCACTGCTTTATCCTTGACTTGCCTCTCCTCTGCATCCCCAAGCACAGATTGGATGGCTAGCACCTGTCTCTCAAGCTTTTCCCGCTTTTCGTCGATGCCCCATATGGATCCGAACTGTTGAAGGATATCGTCCCCCAATTTCTTCCCCAAACCTGTCATCAAAGGCGAGAGAATTGTTTCAGCCATGTCTCTCTCTGGGAATGAAGAGTTTCTCCTGCCCTCTCTTCACTTGATCTCTAATGTTCTTTGAAAGTTATCCTCCTAGCCAATCTAGTGATCGGTGAAGGAAATCCCAAAAGTCAACGCTGCTTCTCCGCCACTTGCCATATCCTAATTCCTATGTGAAGAACACCTTAATGAAATAATACAGTGCTTGCCAAAGAATTGACAGGACAACTACCCTGAACTATTGACCACGCTCAGACAAAAACACGTACCAAAGAATTGACAGGACAACTACCCTGAATTTTCATCTCAGCTCAAATTTTTGAGTGGATGCCCAAGAAGTTCGTCCTGTCAATATGGCGCAATGCTTGGCACCTCATGATTGAACCTGAAAGCATGAGGTGACGCTAGATGTCCCATTGGTGATTAGTTAATGTTTTGACAAATAATCATTACAAGAACATGAGTCGCATAATTGATTTAGTGTTTGTAGATGTAGGTATCGATATCTGTTTTTGTAGGGGGGGGGGGTCTCTTAAGCAATGGCTAGATACCTATAACGAAATAAAAAAATTAAGATAGTTGTGCCATATAATTGGTGGAATTATTAATTACATGGTTGGGAGAGTGGATATGATCTAACTTGACGCCACCCTGTAGTAACGCTATCACATTGCTTAGCGGAAAAGCATTCTATTCCTATTTGGAGTCAATGGTCAAAGCTCAATACCGTATCCGAGGGTAAGTTGACTGAACTTGCCTTGAAGCAGCAGTAACAAATGTTAAAAAGCATACTTTATCGACTTTTACATTGAGCATGCATTCTCTTGTTTTTGTTTGCAAGGTGATGAAATCCATGGATGAACTGGGGTTTCCAAATCAGCATAGTAACAACAGTCCTATTTTTCGTTATATAAACAATGTTTTTCTTATGCTGGAAAGCTTATTTTGCAATTCATAAAAGAAGGAATCTCTTGTTATAAAGTAAAGAATGAAAACAATCACACCTAATTATTATATAAAAAGATGTTTTAGGAAATGCATTCATCGGCCTGATTCAAAGATAGATCAAAGTTGCAGAATGAATGTCTAAGCATTTGATATGATCTCCAAGGTCTAAAACACCTATAAACAAAAATACTATGCAACTCGAAGGCCCCATGCCTATGGATCAAGTTTTTCTAAATTACTAATTCTAATGGCACAATGTGACATAGTAATTTTGTGGTATGAGTCAAGAGCATAGTGTAATACCTCGGGCGGAGGCAGACCTCGATCGATCGTTGCTTCGGGTCGGTCGGTCAACGCCAGAGAGAAGAGAGGAAGAGAAGATCCTTGGGTGGATGTGAAACTAGATGGAGGCTTGAGGGTTGGTCGGTCGGCGCCGGAGAGGAAGGAGGAGGAGAAGATCCTCGGGCGGAGGCGAAGCTAGAAACTAGAAATAGAGAGCGTAGATCACAAATTAAAGAAGGAAAAAACACCCACAAACACACGAAGAAGAGGAGGAAGAGGAGAAGGAGGAGAACAAGCGAGAAGGAGGGAGAGGAGGGAGGAGGAGAAAAATACCTTAGGCAGAGAGGGTTAGGGTCGGTCGGTCAGCGTCGGAGAAGAGGGAGGAGGAGAGGAGGTTGGGGTCAGTCGGTTGGTGCCAGAGAGGAGAAAAACGAGGCTAGAGCTTTTCAGTGCCGGAGAGGAGAAAAAGGGGGCTAGCTAGGGCAGAATGAGGACTCGAGGTTGGGCTTTGGGTTTGGTTTGGGGGTTGGGCTTTGGGTTTGGTTTGGTTGGGGTTAGGCCAGAGGACAACGGCGACGCTTAAAAGCGTCGTCCCAGGCCGGCTCCCGACGCTTGAAAGTGTTGTCTTAGCTGGAGGCCTCCGACCATGCTTTTAAGTGTCGTCTGTTTTTTCAGATTGCCGACGCTCATTAGAAACGCCTGCAAAATTTGGCGCGGGAGCCAAATTTACCGATGCATCTCCTTAGCGTCGACATTGATAAGTCAGCTTTTTCCAATTTTGTTGTAGTGTAGCCACACCACCCAATTCACCACGCCACAAACCCAATCCCCTAATTGGGTCCAACCCAATCCCATCACATCCTCAATCCCCTCAAGCATGACTCACACCCAATTCAACCATTCACATGGCCAATTGACTATTTTCCTCATCTCTAACCTAGCCATCCACAAGGAGGAAACCCTAATCTAACCAGCCGCCAAGAGAGAAAAAAAGAGGAGCCGCCATCTTCCCCAAGGTTGGCCTCCTCCCCATCCGCCGCTGCGTCAAGTGGTATCAGAGCAAATTGATCACCATGAGTACAAGGAGCAGTCGTTCTTAAAATACTGAATGGCAACGAGATGAGATGCTGGCTGAAATCGCCAATCAAGTGGCCGGAGTCGCCAATCAAATGGCTGCCATGACACAAAAGATGGATGCCATTTGGGAGTGTGTCTTCCATATACGAACGAGTAGCGCACACTAAGTTGGGCAATGTGTTGGAGAGTTTAGGATCGAATCATCGTCTCTACTTTAATAACTTTTTGATCAAGTTTGTGTAGTGTCTTTAAGACTGTGTTAATGTAAAATGTGATGACCCATGCGGGCGTGTGTTTAGTTCTACATCAGTTACTAGCTAGAAAGATCTTGGGTATGTATATAGGATCAAGAAACCCAAATAATATTTTCTGGCTAGCTTTTTTGAGTGAGATCCTGGGTTGTTACAAATGGTATCAAAGCGGATCCGACCCATGACCCACGTGGACTAAAGGACACTGCAGCACGGGTATATTTGAGCTGACCACAAGTGGATCATGGTGTTTGTGATCGAATTTGAATGAATTTGGATCCTTAGCCTGATGAGAACGCCAGAACTTAAATAGGGAGAGTATGCGATTACCTGTGCGGGTGTGTGTTTAGTTTCACGTTGATTATTCGTTGGGTAGATCTTGGCTACTTATATAGGATCAAGGAACCCAAATAATACCTTCCGGATAGCCTTTTTGGGTGAGGTCATAGATTGTTGCATAAAAATTCTAGAAGTTGTTTTAAAAGATTTTTGAAATATTAAAGTTTGTTTTTTTTTATTTAATGGGAGGATGTTGAAATGCCTTAAATGCCACTACCTATTCAATATTGTATATAGAAATCTATTTTGAACTTTTGAAATTATTCGGCAGATTTTGCATGTCTTGTGGGACTGAACCCTATGGGACGTGCGGCCATTTATCACATGCCCGAGATCAGGATATGATATACACAGGAGAAGCGAATCATTCTCCATGCAGTCTAAGTGCCCTTTTAATCCTTCACTTGCCAACCAATTTGCTGATTCTTTCCCCTCTTTGAAGATATGAGCCCTTTAAAACATGCAACATTTTCTTCAGCAGTCATACCTTTAAGAGGATGCAGTTTAGAACCAAATGTGCTGTGGTTTTGGATCCGGTGAGTCAAAATTTATGAGTACCCTTTGAGCCACAGTATCAAAATTAAACTTCAAGCAGGAGGGAGGTGAGATCCATCTAACTGAAATAAGATACAAGCATCTTGGTACCCTGCTGTCATGCTGAGAGAATTTAAAGACTTGGCTGAGAGCAAATCATTTGCTATATAACAAGTTTCAACAGATAAGGCCTCAAAGGAACACATTTTGCCCCTGGAAAACCCTCTGATTCCTTAAGAGACCATAGCAACAAACCAGTATAGAGTAATGTCGATCTATTGTAAACCAATATAGCCTCAAAGGAACACATTTCAAAGGGATCATCTAGCATCCACATTGAGTTAAGCAGCAAAACAAGCCCACACATTTTGCGAAGGGAAAGGTGACTAGGACATGATTGATGTCCTCCTCCTTTCCATAGATCACAACAGATGATTTGAGCTCAGCAGCTAGGAGGAGGATAGCAGGAACTTGCAAGGAATTTAGCACGCCGCCGAAAGAAGCTTACCTTAGGACAAGAAAATTCATTTATCCTCTAATTATTTGGATTACTGGTAATAGAACTATTGAGTTCCTTAAGATTCACCTTTCCAGCTTTTTTTCTTTCCCTATACGACTTGGTTCTTCCAACTTCCTCTAGAAACTGCTGTTCTTCTGACGCTGTCAATAATTTCAGGAGGAAACAAAGCGGAACGCTTCTGAATATTCCAAAGACTTTCAACTGTCAAGTCCCACGGTCTAACGAACCAGTCCATACCGGCCGGTCGGCTTGTAACCGGTACATTGGGGCAGTGAAAACCAGTACAGGCCAATTCTGTGCCGGAGATGAAGAAGACGAAGAGAAGGAGAGAGCGCGGAGAAGAAGAGGAAAAAGGCTTGTGGCCGCCATCGAAAAGCCACGGAGGGACGGCAGAGCCCGTGAAAAAACCTGTGGGGGCGCGGCTGTGGCTTTTTAATTTGAAAATTTTAAGTGAAGTCGACAAATTCATTGCCGATTTCACTTAAAAATCTCCAAATTTTTTAATTCGGAGATTTTTAAGTGAAGTCAGCACCCAATTTGCCGACTTCACTTAAAATTCTCAAATTAAAAAGCCGTGGCTTCGGCCTCCGCCTGCGCCCCGCAGATTCCCCCCTCCCCCCCCCCCCCCCCCCCCCCCCGGCTCCGCCGCCCCTCCGCGGATCTCCGATGGCGGCCACAGATCTCCTCCCTCCCTCTCTTCCTCGCGCTCTCTCTCGTTCTCTTTTTCTTCCCCGGCTCCAGCGGCGAAGAGCGGGCTAGTTCGTACCGGCCGATTCCGGTACGAACCGAAACCGTACCGCCTACCGGTACCGATACGACAAATCTTGGGCATAAGCATCTTATTTATTGGAGCTTAAACTATTTTATAGATGGAAATTAGATCATGTACATATGATTTTTAGAATGGATGAGAAATCTCAATTAGCAATTTTTTAACGATGATCACATCAAATTAAACAACAATCTTTTAATGGGGTCTAAATTAAACCAAGTTATGGGCTTATAGCTGGCAAGATTGGCTTCTTGTCTCTTCATGTGATAAATCGCTGCGGAACCTATTTACTTCTAAAGTACATTCACTCCTGCTCTAAACACAAAGGAGTATCTTGACCAAGTAATCCCCGACGCCTCCAACTCTAATCTTCTCACATTGTTCAAACTTAAAAAGCTAATATTATGTTAAATCTATGGATCACAAGCAGGAAAGACGAGACCAGATGGAGATAAAAGGCCTGGTATTTGTCCATCGCTATCGTTTATTGTTTTATATGATTAGAGCATTCCTGGAGTGTTCACCAAATGTTGCTTAAATACACTACTACTTTCTAAAATCATTAGCTCTAGCAGTGGACCGGCGTAAAGTTTAGGAAGGACCCCTCTGAAGAATTTTAGCCAAGTTTTTGATATAGTGAGAGCTACTGGTTCTTATTGTGATTTTAGCATTTACGCCCTCACAAAAAATATCTGCATATTTATCCTTAAATAATTTTTAAAAAAACTGCAATACTTAGAACAGTAAAAAAAATTGTAGAATTTCTCTTATACGTTTCTTTTAAATCTCTCTTATAATTATTACATTTTCACATTACCAATATAATTTACTAATAATATATTTATTTCTCTGCTCTCAGTGAATGTGGTGGAATAGTAGCTGAACTGCTGACAGTCTAAGCAGCTACAGGGTCGGTCAATCAGGTCTTTTATTCTAAAAACAACCAAAAATATGATATCTATTCAGAAATAAACTGCTTATCTTGGAGAAATTTTCAAACTTGATCATATGCACTTAACAGACAAAAAATAAACATCATTCATTAACAAAAAAGAAAAAAGAAAAATCCTCATACCATCGGTTCTGGAATCATTAATCCTTCAAGAAAAATGGTATCCTCTACACACATCAGTCAGCCAACAACCTTAATGATGCATTTACCCAACAAGACAGAACGAGAAGGAGAAGTAGGAATTCACAATCACGGTGCCTCACCAGGATGGCCAGATCGAGTATTCAGCAAAGGCTGAAGAGCTTTGACAACAATGCTCATGTTTGGTCGGAAATCAGCTTCATACTGCACACACAAGGCAGCCACCGCAGCCAACTGTTTCCAATATATATAAAGACATAAGAAGGTTAAAACAAGAGGGCATTACCGAAAATCAGACTATCAACGCAAGTAATGAATATCCAAATGCAACATATACAGACTGAACATTTGGTTTTCACCAAAAATTATGCATTTTTACTGCAGCCACCATAAAGAGGAGCAATGTTATATCAAGTTTTCAATGTCTGATTCAGTTAAAAGATAGCTACATTAATAGAAAAGGAGCAATTAATTAATTGACTCATCATCTGACAAAAACAGTACAACCATCATGAAAGTAGAGGATCAGAAACTAGAAATGAGACGCAACTTTAGCATGGTTCGATGAGTTAAGAGAGTAAAATTTCTAAGCATACACTGAGGAGCCAGAGTAATCATCCTTCATAACACAGAAAGCCTCATCTTAAATATACTAGTGCTGTATAATCACACGTCATATTTGCACAAAAATTGCTTAGAATATGAGAACCGAACTCTAGCAAGAAAACTTCATCAGATTGTACTAACTATGAAGATGAGGTTGGACAAACTCCATGAACTGAAAACTAGAGCAAGTTCCACAGTAATTACCTTTGCAACTGCTTTCGGAGGATATGCTCCATTTAGTCTTGCGTCAACGCATTGCTTTACCTTGTCTTCACTAAGCCTCGGTGTTGCCTGCATCATGTGGCAATTAGTCCTATAGGGCATAAAATATTATTGTTCACTCACAATGAAGGTACACTCAGCAAAGCAATGTAGTGCCTCTGAAAACGCTTCTTAAACAAATACTGCAAGAAGATTATAAACTGAAAAAAAAAAAAAAGAATTGTTTACCCATGTCACAAGGCTTTGCTGACCACGTGGTAACGTATGATCTACAGGTTTGCGGCCAGTCAAGAGCTCCAAAAGAACAACACCAAAGCTGTACACATCACTTTTCGAGCTAAGCTGTCCAGTCATCGCATATCTGCCAGCTCAAGTTAAAGTCGCGTTAAAGATACTTTAATTGCAAGGACACAAATGAATTTCATTTCAGGTTAAACTAAATGCAGAAATCTCAATTTGCGAAACTATACTCATGCAAAAACATAGGTGCATTCGGTGAAGACTGAAACATTTTCTCCGACTTGATTCTTGATGGAACTTACTCTGGTGCATGATAACCAAAGGTACCAAGAACTCGAGTAGAGTGGAGTCGAGCTGCCATGTCAGGAGCCTGATTTGATAGGTCAAAGTCAGCTATCTTTGCAACATCATCATCAAAGAGTAGAACATTGCTGGACTTGATATCTCGATGAATAATGTGAGGTTGTGCTTTCTCATGTAGGTATTCGAGTCCTTTTGCTGCCCCTACAGCAATCTTAACCCGTTGCGCCCATGACAAAACAGGACCTGGCTGTGCTCCTTTGACACCTTTTCGCCCTGTGTCAGATAATTGTCCGTTAAAGTAGTGAAGATAACCATTGAATGATTGATAAGCCTTATCACAACTATTTGGAGATACTGTTATGAGCTCTTGTTCACATTCATCAGTTTGAGTTACATCAACTGACACAGGGCACACCACACTTTCTACCATTTAAAAAGCAGTTTGATGTATTTGAACGAAATCTATTGTTTCACACAAGTAATTCTCAGAGGTGTATCGATCAATAAGCTACATATGTATGCATATATATATATATATATATATATATATATATATATATATATATATATATATATATATATAATATTAATGGGTGTGAAAATGTCTTCTTGAAAAGGAAGAACAACTAAAGTCAACCAACAAAGTCGAATTAGCAAGATAAGAAGAAGAAACAAACTAAAAGGAACAATTTACAAAGAGAATGAGAAGAAAAATTGTGACTTAGTTCAACTTAAGAGAGCTTTACCATGGTTGATGACCCCTATTTGTCAATGTAAAACCCTTTAAATCTTACCTTGTATACATGCACATCCATACCTAAATAGGAAGGAGATTTTTTACAATTAATATAAGCAAAGAGAAAAAATAATCCTCAACATGATTTGATTCTTCCATCATTTAGGATCTGGGAGCACCTTTAATCTATCCTGATATCAGGTTTTCTCCACTTGATATTCAATTTCCAATTTTAGCTTAGGCCAGATGCCTTATGTCATCAAGTTATTTAGGATTTAACTTCCAAAGTAAACTAGCCAACCACCAACTTAGCTCTGAACCGCTCCACTTGTTTGGTCACCCTTTGACACGCACTCCAGATCAAGAACATGTTAGCTAGGTCCAAGGGACATGCATTAGGTCCTATGATTATTACACAAGTAAGATATCACTCTATATTATTTATGTTAACTAACCACTGGATTCCAAAAGCTTAAACTGACAGGAAAAGGGTCAACATTATATATTAGGCTTAACAGTTTACAAGAACATATTACAGAACTGATGTTTGTGGATCTATAGCAGATAATGAGGTGGCCATGTAAGACTGATACAAAGCGTGATGTGCATTTTGAGCATTGTATTCTAGGAGGAACATTATATGCTTATTATGTAGTTAACTTCCATATTCACAAAGTTTCCAACTTGGACTTATCAAGGGTGAATTGGCATTTTCCTGCAATTCATTAGCTTATAGTTTGAAACCTAAAATATGATCCCAAAGAACTAATGAAACTAATAAAACCATATAATTTCATACTGCCCTTCAAAGTGTTACATGAAATGGAGGCCCTGAAAAGGGATGATACACAGATCTCCCCAGGATGGCTACTAAAACTAACCATAATTTTTTGAATTCAATCACCTTATATTTGTTTCCATGGCATGCAATTTGATATGCCTGCATGACAATCTGCTGCATCGTATTCTTTGGTTGTGGGATCCTCTATTTTCAGATGTCAATTTTCTTTTACTTGCTCCTTATGTGTCAAGTTGATTGAAAACATTATTTAATAGTTATATCTTTCCTAGACAACCTAAGTTGACAGTTGAGTTATGCACAATCACATCAGAAATTTATAAAATGCCCAAGTAAATAACCTGCTTTGCAAACAAAGAAATGAGATAAACATAAAGGACCTCCAACAAGAAATGGATGGCATCATATTGAATCATGAAGTCATAATTTGGCAAATGGAAACCGATTCCAACATCACATTGGCACAAATCAAATGGAACTATAACCTTTTGTGACTTCATGTCGTCACCAGAACACAAGATAGAAACACTACCATAGAGAATTACCTTGCATCAAAATCTGAGGTTATATTTAGTGAAATTTCTCCCAATAGGTTTAGAATGGGAAGGTAAGTATTGTAAGAATTTTAATAAAATGTATTTGGGCTTCCATTGGTTACAAGTGTTGCACTAGGTTGACAAGAAACATGAATTATAAAATACCAGGGTAATCCAAATAATGGTTGTAATTATGGTTAAGGTGCATCCTAGCCGCATGTTATCTTGTAATAGATATATGGATTGGATTGCGTAGGCTTGACAAGGTATTGCTCTTACATCTTGATAAGAGCTAATATATAATGATGCTCTCATATAAGAGATAAAAGAACAAGGATAATCATATAAAGTCTATGATAACTACAACCTCATCAGATTATCTCTATAAATAAATCAATCTTGTCCTTACTTCTGTACTTTGCCCCATACGGCTAGTCCACTTAAACCTGATAGCAGGATGTATGAAGATTGGAGAGGTGGAAAGTTTTTCTAAAAAAATATGCCTAGAGTTATTCTTAAAATTTGTGTTATTTATTTAATGTTATTAATTTATAATGTCTACAGACAACCCCTTTTGCAGATCTTGCTAGCATTCAAGATTGTGTTGGTCACCGAGATTTGTAAGCCAAGTCACAAGTTTGTGGGCCATACCAAGTTGCCAAGCCAAGGATAATGTACCGAGAGATGAGGGGTTGAAATCATACCCCTATAGAATGCTTAATATCTCATAATGAGGGAGCAAACTCAATCTTTAGTAGGATATTATTCTCTTCTGTGGGGGGAAAGGCTAAGGAAGGACAAAAGTGAAAACGAGTGCAAAAGCTTTAATTTAAGAGACTAGAAAGAAACAAATTGAAAAACAATCATTCCATTTTTTACCTCTTTCATCTCTTTCACATCACTATTATAACTCTCTTACATGAGGACTCATGGCCACTAAATATTTAAAGGAAAATAATCTTCATTTTCCTACTCATAAGGAATATTTCCACTTTAAACCAACTGGGATATCATATGAACATATGTATGTATATATTTTACATTGCTGACCTCTTTTACCTCTTTTATCCCACTACTATTACTCTCTTCACAAATGTAGGAATCACAGCCACTCTATGTACAAGTCAAATCATGATTGTTTGATGTATAACTATGCCTAGCATAAGATTGAGATAGTTGTTTGTATTCCATGTTAGAAATATAATTCAGAGATCTGTAAGATAACAGTTGAAATATGTTATAGAGCTAATTTAAGCCAATAAAATATAGCTTTATGGTCCATACCATGAAGAATATCATGAAGGGATCCCATAGTAGCAAACTCATAGGCAAGAACACGGAGATTCCCATCAACACAATAACCGATCAGCTCCACAACATTTTCATGTTTTAGCCTTGATACCATGGAAACCTGTATAACCTTATATAAGGAGCACATAAACATGTTGAAAGCATATTCAGATAATAGGAATGATTGTCAAACCTGTGCCAAAAATTCTTGGTCTGGCTGCTTGCTTGCATCTAATTTTTTTATGGCTGCACTTCTCCCGTTTTTAAGCACACCAAAATACACTCTGCCAAATGAACCCTCCCCAATTAACGCCTCATCACCAAAATTTCTAGTAACTTCCTTTATTTCTTCTACAATAATGGCTGGAACTGCAATAGGCTGGACTTTTACAGTTTGAACACCCTTAGGGGCAGGCTCTGCAGCACGATATGTTCCATCATTCCCTACATAATGCATACCATTCAAATTTATAGCCATGTATGAGAATATGATATTAACAAGTAATTATAATGGTTCAGACATATTGAAGTTAATACAAAATCCTACATCCAATCCATATTACCTGCTGAATGGGTTCCCATATAGGGACCTCCGCTATCGGCTGTTCGATGGACATCATCTTCTCCACAGCATGCGAAGCATGACATGATTCTCTCTTCTTACAGCAATTCCTACTACAATCAAAGGAAAAGAATTGGTAGAATACAATGAGCATCCAGTAAGCAATATCGCTCATCCTTGTTTAATTAGAGGAAGTCATTGCGACACAATTTAAATTAGCAAAGAAATGATAAATCACAAACTTACAATAAAAATGACCCATTGTGTAGTTGGAAAAGGGTTCAAATTTAACTTAATATGTTTGAGTACATTAGGATCTACATACTTAGATCTATATATGCATTTATTTTCAATTTATACTCATATAATAAGAAATATGGGTGATACCCATCAGACATTCAACGGACTTTTGTGTCAACTCTCATTTGAGTACCCAAATAAAAGGGCGGGAATAGGAGAAGTTCAAAAGTACAATTATAAATAAATTTTATCTCCTTTGCATATTCTAGATATTGGAGACTCCTTGACAAAAAAAAAAAAAAGATAAACGTCTTCAATACCACCAAGCACGCCAATTCTTGTCCCTTTTTTCTCTCAAACTTCTTTCCATGTCTACCAAATCACGGTCATCCTGACCTTCTCTCATGTGCATGGCTCATGACTAACACTGGTCTTTTTGTGTGTCTATATTGGGAAGTTGATAGTGTTCTCGATATTCTAAATCATACATGAAGCAAAATTCATGTGGTTTGGATAGTTCTGAACTAATTGAAGCAAACCATTCATGAAGTGATCGCTTGATGCAGAGGTAACAAGTCTCCGTGAGAAAGATGGCACAATGCATAAGGCTCCTACCACTATGAGGTCTAGGCAGGGTTGGATGGACACAACCTTATCCCCCGTGTGCGATGAGGTTGTTTCCGTATTTTGAACTCATGACACCTGAGTCACAAAGGAGAAACCTTATCGTTGTGCCAAAGCTCACCCTCTAAGTAACAAATCTTCGTATTCAATAAAATTGTCTATGAGTATCTGGACATTGTATATCATCGTGTACAATGTGGATTATTGGTTTGGATGTCCTTCCATGACTTTACATGCTCATTACGCCCTATGAACATTTAGGTCATGTTTGGTCCTCGAATTAAATAGATCTATCCAAGTAAAAACACCTTTTTCTAGTTTTATCCATTTTATCCGACCAAAACCCAAAACTTAATTCTAGATTTCTGCAAGTTAGTGGTAGGGAACTTATGAAATGTTTCGAAATAATTTACTCGCCCACCACATCAAAAAAAAAGATATCCTGAAAAATGGTGGATTGAAATTATCCTCACTGTCCCTCCATTTTCAACCCCAACTTATCGCCCACCACATCAGAAAAAAAAAGATATCCTGAAAAATGGTGGACTGAAATTATCCTCATTGTCCCTCCATTTTCGACCCCAACTTATCCCTCCTCCTTTTCCCGTTTCCCAGATAACTCTATTCTGCAAGAAGATATGCCCTAAAATCCCACCGCAACCACAAAAAACCCACCGACACAAGTTGAGTCACTATAATCATTTTTTTGGATGTAAATAAAGAATTGTGGAAAAGTAAAAGGGGAATAGAATCAAATAAAAGATTCAACCATGTAATAAACTCAAAAGCAATCAGCAAATAATTTTTTGAGAACTTGGGAGAATTTGAGATTAAGAAGAATCTCCCCTATTAATAGGACTCAAACTAATGCAGCATAGAGATTGGATAGGCTCAATTAGAACACACAGTTAGGACCATGGTCTGCTGTACCGCTCCGTACCACCTCATGTGGGGCGTACCACACTATACTGGGAGGAAACTGGTACGAAATTCAGCTTCGAGTCGGTATACGCTCCGTACCACCCCATACCAAGACGTACTAACATATACTGATGTGCGTACCGGCCCACACCAAAGCATACCAACCTGTATCGAAGCATACCGAGATAAAAATTGAGAAAAATAATTAGAGAGCTATTTTAGTACAGGGTGCTTACCATACCAGACCAAGCCGATAAGGTATCGATATGGTACCGATTGCGAACCTTGGTTAGGACTCACATAAAACCAATGGAATTCCAAGTCTTGTGTTCACATGAAAGACAACCTAACACACCCTCCCCGCTCCAAGAAACAAAGAGATAGAGGTAGCCCAAAATAGAAAAGCCCTAGCATCATATAAAGAACTCTAAAATCTATTTTCTATATTTCTTTAGGTGCTGAGACGTTGCAGAAGCTCTCAGAGAGGGTAGTTGCACTCTTTGTTTCCTTCTCTACCCTCTTCTTCCTTTGATAGAAGAAAAATTAGAAAAAGACGTTTGGTTCAATATGAGATTTACTCACTATTTCAGCATTTAATCTGTGAGGTTTACTCACTTTATACAGTTGGAAGAGGTAGGATTTGACTTCATCTCTCTTTATTTTAGCATGATGATGGTCTCAATTGTTAAGCCCCCCCCATCACTTAGACTAGCAAAATAATCACTTGATCATCATTACAGTAACTTGGAATAAGATCCACAGAAATCAATGATAGTAGTTTGTTTAACTCTTCATTTGAAAATCTTATTGAGGTCTAGAAACCATCTTGGGGGTTTAAGTTTCAAGACAGTTCTTCTCTCAAAACAAAAAAAAAGTTTCAAGACAATTCAGCAATGGACTTTCCTGAAACATCCTTCAGTTCCTGGCCAGTAAGTCTCAGTGCAAGATGAATTTATGAACAGCTAGTGATTCATGAGAGCATAGAACTTTCTTCATCTGTCTGATCAAAGATCTAATTGGTCTGGTAAAATTACATCCATTAGATGAGTTGCTCCTTAATTTTGTAAGGCTGATAAAATCCTAGCTTCATATTGTGTTAGACTTGAAAATTTATCGAACAATGCCAAAGTACATGAAGTGATGTTGATTGATAACACCCTAGCTCCATGCTGCATCAGACTTGAAAATTTTATCTAACATTGCCAAAGTACATCAAATAATGTTGATATCAAGGAGTCCATTAAGTGTTCCAACTTCCAAGTATCCAAGAATCTGATCATTGAGGAACTGAAATCAATCCAGGAAATGTTACAAACATTTGAACTCATGACAAGCCATTTTATCACCCAAAGATGCATTAGTTGGAATTACTACACCAATTCAAATAGTTGTTGTCAAGAACTGATCATATAATGTTCTCAAACAATAATGAAACAGATGCCAATGTTTTATGCCGGCGATAGATAGTTACGGCTTTTTAGTCATGGACATGTAATGTATATTACATTCTATATATTTCTTACAATATTTAAAGGAAATTAAATTTTAGAAATATTCTGCAAATATCTTGAATTCCTGATTGTCAATATTTGTTCCCAAAATATCCTAAACTCCATAAAAGATTGTTGGCCTATGTGCTAGGTTTCTTATTTCCCTTTTCTTTTTTTAGCAATAAATCCAATCAGATCCAACTTTCAGGTCCAAATAAAATCCAGCATTACGTGTTTTACAATTTAATGTCAACATTGTTCTGTAATAATATTCTTCATGCACAAGAGAAGGGGGATGGAGAGGTAGCAAGATGGACTAAAAAAGCATGACTCTTCTCTCATCGATTAACATCCTACATGATCCCTGCAATTCCATGCACAACCACTCCTCATTTCTCTTCTCTATGCTCATCTTATATGTTACCTATTAATCCCATCTAATTACAGTGGGCTATATTTTCCATCTTAACATAAAACTTCTCCTACATCAACATCTTCCTCTGACCAGCATGCCAAATTGTGGAACTGATCAAAGATGGACTGTTCTAGTAAAGAAATTAGTTTCATCCCTCACCGCCTTGCACCCCCCCCCCCCCCCCCGGGCCTTAAAATGTAGGAAGAAATAGGCTATTCTATTGGGGTTTCCACGTCTATGTTGCCCCTAAAAATCTGGAAACATTCTTTCAATCTACCTATTAATTTGGATTTCTTTTGTGAACACAAGAAGATCTCCATGAGCAACGTTGCAAGACAATTCTTCTCTCAAAACAAAAAAAGTTTCAAGACAATTCAGCAATGGACTTTCCTAGAACAGCCTTCAGTTCCAGGCCAGAAAGTCTCAGTGCCAGATGAATTTATGAGCAGCTAGTGATTCATGAGAGCATAGAACTTTCTTCATCTGTCTGATCGATCTAATTGGTGTGGTAAAATTATATCCATTAGATGGACTGCTCCTTAATTTTGTAAAGTTGATAAAATCCTAGCACCATATTGTGTTAGACTTGAAAATTTATCGAACAATGCCAAAGTACATGCACTGATGTTGATTGATAACACCCTAGCTCCATGCTGTGTCAGACTTGAAAGTTTTATTGAACATTGCCAAAGTACATCAAATGATGTTGATATCATGATTCGATGATTTAAAAATCAAGGAGTTCATTAAGTGTTCCAAGTATCCAAGAATCTGATCATTGAGAAACTTAAATGGATCCAGGAAACATTACTAACATTGAACTCATGACAAGCTATTTTATCTCCCAAAGATGCACTAGCTGGAATTACTACACCAATCCAAATGGTTGTTGACGAGAACCGATCATGTAATATTCTCAAACAATGATGAAACAGATGCCAATGTTTTATTCCAATGGTAGATAGTTATGGCTTTTTAGTCAAGGACATGCAATGTATGTTACATTCTACATATTTTTTACAATATTTAAAGGAAATTTTTAAATTTTAGAATTATTTTGAAAATATCCTGGATTCCTTATTGTCAATTTTTGTTCCCAAAATATCCTAAACTCCATAAAAGATTGTTGGTCTATGTGTTAGGTTTCTCATTTCCCTTTTCTTTTTTAGCAATAAATCCAATCAGATCCAACTAACAAGCCCAAATAAAATCCAACATTTTGTCTTTTACAATGTAATGTCAACATCGTTCTGTAATAATATTCTTCATGCACAAGAGAAGGGGGATGGAGAGGTAGCAAGGTGGACTAAAAAGGCATGACTCCTCTCTTATCGATTAACAACCTACATGATCCCTGCAATTCCATGTACAACCACTTCTCATTTCTCTTCTCTATGCTCATCTTATATGTTTCCTATTAATCCCTTCTAATTACAGCGGGCTATATTTTCCATCTTAACATGAAACCACTCCTACATCAACATTTTCCTCTGAACAGCATGCCAAATTGTGGAACTCATCAAAGATGGATTGTTCTAAAAGAGAAATATTGGTTTCTTCCCTCGCCGCCCCCGCCCCCGCCCCCGGGGCCTTAAAAGGTAGAAATAGGCTGTTCTATTCAGGAAACATTCTTTCAATTTACCTATTAATTTGGATTTCTTTTGTGAACACAAGTAGATCTCTATAAACCGTGCTGCAAGACAAGCCAAACTACCCTTCAATAACTATATAAAATATATTTCAAAATCAAATATTAAATGTTTTCTAAGACATAATCAAGTTGGGACAGGCCAGAGAGATGCGGTGGCACAGCAATGTTGATGTATTTACTTCCTGGACTACTTAAAAGGCTATCCAACCTATTTCCTTCCCTATCTTTTTTTGGGGGGAGGGGGTAGGAGAGGGGGTGGGATTTCTTCTTAGTGTTGTCCCAAATCCACACTAATAATAAGAAACAGCAGTTCCTTCTAAAATTCTACATTATCATGCAAGTTTTTGTATTTGCTATAAAATGTTATATTTTGATAAATGGATGGTGCTTGATTTAGGCAACATTTTTCTTACTTGAAACTTTGTAGGCTTGCATATAGGACAAAATGGCATCACTTTGTTAGTTCAATTGGTTACTATATTAATAAATCAATAAATTATTTAAAAAATCCTCGCTCCACCACTAGTGTACAACCTCTTAATACTTGTCTTTTCTCTTATGTGTGCTTTCCTTATACATTTCCTAATTTTAATTCCATCTAGTTACAGTGGGTTAAATGTTCATAACATAGATATTTTAAAATTAAACTAGTCCTAAATCAACAGCACATCCCTTTATCTAAGCATGCCATACCCCATGTCCATTGCCTAACCCAAGGTCTGCGAAACCGTTCCGAACGAAATAGGGGACCAGAGCGGAGCCCCACCTCCATGTCTCCCCTGCCTCTGTCTCCTCCGCACGGAGGCTCCCCGGCCTCCACCGGTCGGCTCTGACCGGCCTCTCTTCCTTTCTCTCCCTCTCCCTCCCTCCCCGCTCTCTCTTTTCTTCTCTCGTTCTCCCTCTCCCCCACCTCTACTATGTCGGTACTAAGCTGGCACGGCACGGCACGGCACGTCGAAGAGCCGTACCAACCTGTGCCGCCGGACAACCGGTACAGGGCCCGGTACCGGCACAGCAGATGTTGGCCTAACCCATATGCTAGCACATTCATCATTGTAGCAAGTTCACCAACTGTTTAACATAACTTGCATATAGATATACTTGGAAAATCCCTGACCATAGAAACTTCTCCACAGTCTTAGAAAAACTAACAAGACTAAGGCTCGTGGGCTAAAGTTAAGAGCACAGCTTCTTAAGATATACCTGTATTCCCCCTCCGCAAATAACACTACTTATTTCCAAAAAACATAAAATGTTGTAATTCTGAATGAGTATCAGGATTCCCTTTATTGGTTGTCAGGTTAAGAGCCAAGCTTAAAATGTTCTCAATATTTATTGAATTATATAAATTGAATAAGTTTTATTGCTTAAAGTTGATGGTTACAAAGATTCAGCTTCTGGGCTATACCTTTGAAATTCCCTTCTTCTAATTTTGGATTGCTGTCTACCAAAGTATACAATATCACACCTCTAGTTGAACACAAATTAGTATAAAACAATGAACACATCAGGATAGTCTTTGGCATAGGTCGGCAGTTAACAGTAGTTGATGAGTAACATCAAACATACTTGGATAATCTTAGAACTATCCAAAAGCATGTCTTTCTCTTCCTGAACATCCAATGGATTTTTTTTAATTTATACTTCATTATGTGTTTTCATCATATCAACAGTATGTATCATCCTCAAAAGCCTAGCAACTTCTTGCACTGAACCTGCTTCCAAATATAAACTGAACTTGCTCCTGTCACCTACAATAAATTGAATTGTAAACTATAGCAGCATTTTTGTTCTGAAATTTCTTTTTCATGCTTGCTTCCAGTCTTTTCCTATTTCTATATTCTAAGGCAACTATAAATGAAAATGGAGAAATATTCTACAGGGAAAAATATTTTCTTTATTCAATAAAAGGAATCTTCTCTTTTAAACTTGACAGGCTGATGAGTTTGATTTAGTACCTGAACATTTGATTCCAGGTCACAAAGCTTCTATCAATAGGCCTATTATTTGGAATATCCTCTTGGAAAGAGAACTTATTGATGAGAAACTCAAGAAAACAAACAAGCTAATTTCTTCGAATAATTTTTAAGCATGACTAGTCCAAGTTTGGTAGTTTCAGACCCAAAGCGTTACAGCTGTAATGGAATTACTATCTACTTGCTTTTCTTTGCATCATCCTAAGATACCATCGTTCAACTATTCCTCTCCCAAATCCAAAAATTCTTATTTTTTATGTAGGTTGTTATATAGAGATCTAATTGCTCCAATCCATTTTTTATTTATAGTTACAAGTTACCATTTTCAAGATTCTCTACCAAGTTTGAGATATCCATCATAGAAAGGATGAGATTACCAAATAAGTTAGTTCGTCCCAACTGGCACCAGTCATCATGGTGCTGATCTGCACACCTAAAATATGAGGTAAAAAATAGCTCCAATTTATATCTTAATCTTGATGCAAGACATGGTAATAGGTTGTGAGTGTTAGCAATCCACTCCAAAAGCTTAAGCAAATTGGAGGATGGATCCATGTGCATATAAGACCGCCTAAAATCACTTGCATTTCCAATGTGGGACTACCCATTCTCCAACACCCCCACACACATGGAGAACCCACAAGACGAAACCCAGAGAAGGGTGACACATACAAAATGGCAGCATGGAGGGACATCAGTAGGAAAAGAAAAGGGACAGCTAGCTCTGATACCATGTAAACAATGTAGTGCAAAAGCTTAAGCTAACTGTATGATGGGCCCATGTGTATTTAAGACCGACAAAAGTCCCTTGCATTTCTGGTGTGGGACTATCCCACTTTCCAACAGTCAGATGGAGAGAAAAGATATCAGACAGAGTTTTTAGTTATGAAGTTATCGATTATCATTCGTTTTTATCTCATGATTATTTGAAAGAGCTTATCCTGAAATCTTTTCCATTAACATGGAGTTTCACTATTCATGTCAAGTATTGAGAAGAAGAAGAAGAAAAAAAATTACAAGAAATTGTGCAAAAAATTGTGTTAAATGTTATTCAGAAAGAAGTGATCATTCTCAAGCATCTTTACATGATTGGACATTGAGCTGAAATAAATCAAAGGCACATGTAATTTTCTAGACTGCATGCACATCTCAGCTTGGAAAATACTTGCAAGAAGGCTTTCACCATCCAAGATGAAGGGTGGTTCCACAAATCCTATTTCCTCACTCCTCGATATCTGATGAACATGATGCAATATGACTTTTGATGACACTTTGATCTGTAAATTTACGAGTTAAGTATGTCCATCCAATTATAATAGAAACACTAGGTAATTATGATATACATCAAGATCAAGAAAGCATTAACTTCCACAGACTTACCCAACACCTGATGTAGACCATGTTACACATAAGATCTAAGATGATAACTGAACAAAGTTTATATTACTCTCTCTCTCTCGCTCTCTCTCTCTCTCTCTCTCTCTCTCCCTGTCTTCCTACCTAGCAAAAGCTGCTTTTTTTTTATGAATCAATACTCGTTGCCATGTGAATGCGATTTTTCAGATCATCAAATCAAGCAATTATAGGAAGAGTTAATATCGCAATGTGCGAATACCACTACTGAATTCAGCAAAGGGATTGTGTGAGGCCCCTAGACATAACACCTTTAATAATTATTCGAGAATCTTACTGTCTGGCCAAATCCGAGAACCAATTCCTTCTTCCAATGAAGTCCAAATTCCAAGCATCCGAACAAATCAACAAAGATCAACAGTTCGGAAGAGAAATCCAGAACTCAAAAGGATGTCAACTAAGGAAGAAGAATACGAACCAATTCGGTCAAAAAAACAAAATTCAAAGATCAGAGATTCAGCGACACGAACTCCCGGAAATAAGTAAAATTGACTCAAAAACAGATAAGACATAACAAATTTTAGGGCAAAAAACTCACCTTTATTATCTCTTGTGCTCGAAGAGGGGGAGAGAGAGGGAGAGAGAGAAATAGAGCAACAACGAGCTTGGAGGCGGCGCGATCCAAGGCCAGCGGTGGCGCGCAGGATAGCAAGCGCGGCGCAGGATAGGGACGCCGGAGCAAAAGTTGGGCTGCACCTGCTTTATTGGATTTTATGCTGCAAGCCGTGCTCATCACTGGAGTAAGTTCACCTCCTTTCCGCGTACGGCACGATCACCCTCCACGGGTTCCGCGTGAAGCACTGGAGGTAAGCTCACTGGCGGAGGAGAGTTTGACTCGCGCACGGGAATGGAGCACGCGGTATTGCTGTCAGAACTTTGACAGTCTACCAAAAGTGGGTGCGTGAAATTACCAAACTGGGGCTACTATAAAGGCGGCCGTAATATGTGCTTTGAGTTATCCCGGTCCGTCTGATTTTCACTGGACGGTGTAGATCGCTCGAGCGCATAGATGGGGGAGGAGGACCACTCGCATTTCGCGTGGGCCCGCCCGAACCTCCACCGTCCGAAACACGCGGCGTCTTCTCCGGCGCCATTATGGTAAGCGCCTACAAAGGAAGACCGGCCTGGAAAATTTTCCTTGACGTGAAGCTGTTTAACGCCATTGCAATGCATGGACATGTGCAATCGAAACGCAATTAATGCAAATTACTAATAGCCTACCATATCTAGATAGTAATATAATAGTCTTTTACGTCATAGTCTCCGACACTTTCGGATATTTGCTTATTATTCTTCAATTATTTTGAAATTATATATGATTCTTTTAAATATATTAATTACTATGTATTTTTCAATTTAGTTTAACTGTATATATATATATATACATGTATGTATGTATGTATCTATGAATATGTATATATTATTGTCAAATACCAAAATTATATCATTGTCTTGTGCTTACATCCCATCTCAACAATTCACATGGCGGTCGAAAGTAAGTGCCACATGCATCAAATTTATGAGAGTTTGACCCACAAAGATCACGTGACCTTTACCGGACAAAGTGGAGTTGTAACAAATTGTGTTAAGTATGGAAACAAAAACCAAACGAATGGGATTTGGCCAAAATGTAACCAAACAAGCTGAAAAGTTAGAATCATACCGACACAAGTAGCAAGCCGAGAGGCATGAAGGATCCTAGTTTGCGGCTGCATCACAATGGGATCATTGAAGGAATCATGGAAACAAATGGTCAAAACCACTAGAGATCATAGAGATAGAGATAGTTACAAAGACAAGCAATTGTACTATAGTTATTTTATTTTAGTTATTCTTCGGTTATCGTCTTTATATAAATATTAGAATGGTACTCTATATCAAGAATGCTTCAATAATCAATTCAATTAGTTTATCTTTATATCTTATAAGTAGGCGTAACATAGTTTTCTACTGTAGCATAGCGTTATATCCTTATAGTAGCCTACTATTATATTCTTATAGTAGCATGGTGTTATACCTTTTCCACTATAAACCAACTCGCACCCTTATCCTTTCTCATCTACTTCGAACAGTGGTGTGACGATGAAGAAAATTTTTGAAGATCAAGGCATCGGAATCTACACTACTCTCGATCTTCCATTAAATCAACACCATTATGGCTAGTCCTACGCCAGTGGCATGCCCACTTATACCTTTAGACCTTGCATGATCAAGCTTGGCGGGCTGTCCACCGAGCTCCCCAGAAATCCGAGTTTTTTTGGCTCACTTGGAATAGGATGGAGAAAAAGGACATCAAGCTTTCTGATGTACCCTATAGAACATCGTATAATCATCGTTATATTATCTCCTAGTTGCATAGTCATCATCATGTTATTTTCAGTGGAATAACTACGTAGTTGCCATCGTGCCACCAAAGAAGAAGATGGGAGTTTTCACAATTGATCAACCAAGTAATCCATTATTTCACACCAAGGATCATCAAGGTTTCCTTCCCTAGCCCTACAAAGAGTTGAAAACTTCGGCAATAGATCATATTCTACTCCTCTGAGAGAACTTGCCCAAAAGAGCCATTCTCCCCAAATGGAGATGGCTTATTCTCAGATCGATTCTCTACGTGATATAGTTGCGCAGATCAAAATCCACATGGAAAGAAGGTCAGCGCGACCTCTTGGAAACAACCACCAATAAAGTGGCCACAGCCGTAAGGCCATTCATGAAACAAAATATGGTTGTATCGACTTTAGTCTTAAAGCAGGTCGATTGACTTGTTATTGTGCTTATTAGTCATTTTCAATTGCTACAGTCTGCTTTGGTTTACAATACAGCGAAGGGGGTTGATCGCATGTCAGCCCATCAATCCTTACAATATGGGAATATCAAGTTACTACAAAGATCTAATTTTCAAAAACTTTTGGATTATAACAAGGGCAAGACCAAATTCTATCATGGTGAGGCCTCGAGAGTACAAGATCGGGGTGATGAGAAGATTACACCAAGATTAAGCACTCCCAACATTCAGGTTGATCCATTGGCCAGTAATGATGCTATCCCCTCATGATCATCGGGCGAGCCTAGGGTGGACCATACCATCTTAACCCTCAGAATTCTACATGAGGAAATTTTGATAATGCCTCACCAACTACAACCCCAACCACATAATAGGTTAACTTGCCTGGGCGAGTGACCAGAACATTCAGCTTTCACAGCAGTCCGGGTTAGCACCAAGGGTTGGGGGGCAACCTCAATGTGTGTCACCCACTTTTGCTGCAACAACACATGGCACCTACTTTTTATACTGGGAGGCAACCATGTTACAATTAGGGCATTTTCCAATCATACAACAATCCTTTCTATTAGCCAATGCTGAGACCGACATTTCCTGCTCAACTTGCCATCCATGGAGCTGAGAGGGAAAACTATAATGCTGTACAACTGGTCAAGGTGGTACAAGACCAACTGGGATGCACATATCAACATGCATTAAGCTGGTGTATTATTTGAAAAAAATATTTTATTTAATAACAGGTGATTCGGAGAAGTAACACTTTTTTGGTACCACTAGTTGTTATTTTCATTAATGAAACCAATAACAACCAATCTGACAGTGCTAGGGTTTGGAAACGATTAGATAGGGCCTTTGCGTCCCCAGACTGGATCCTTCGATTCCCTACTTGCCGAGTGAGTCATTTACCCCGGATTGCATCGGACCACTGTCCCTTGCTGATCTCCACCTCATCGAGACCTTGCCATCATAGCCCCTTCCGTTTTGAGAAGATTTGGCTATCGTACCCTCAGTCTTGGGACATTGTTCGCGATGCGTGGTGTGTCCCGGTGCGGGGGAATGCGATGCAACGAGTCTCACGCAAACTCGAGATGACCAAACGTCGGCTTCGCCGTTGGAATCGCGAGGTAGTGGGCGATATTTTTCGGAGATTGGATGGGGTGGAGACTGCGATTACTGAACTGCAGAGGAGAGAAGACCTAGGAGGTGAACTCCCGGAGGGGGACATGACCAACCTTCGGGGGCTTCTAGCGACTCACCACTCCTTACTACGACAGCATGAGATATTCTGGCGACAGAAGTCTCGGGTCCAGTGGGTATGCGAGGGTGATCGCAACACTAGGTTTTTCCATCGGACGACGGTTATCCGGAGACAGCGGAGCATGATCCACTCATTGCGTAATGGGTCTGGACACCGAGTGGAGGGTGAGCCTGCCGTCAGACAGGTCTTACTTGATTTTTTTCGCACTAGATGGACGGAAGTTGGAGGCCCTGATGATGGCGACCACCCTCTGAGGGCTAATGTGGGTCTTGATGATGACGAGAACACGATCCTGGTTCGGCCAGTGTCGGCGCAGGAGGTGCAGGACGCAGTCTGGGCTCTGGCGGCAGATAAGGCTCCGGGACCCGATGGGTTTCCCCCGTTCTTTTTTCGAAGATATTGGGGCATCATTCGGGGAGCAGTGGTTGAGGCTGTACAGTGCTTCTTTACTCAGGCAGCCATGCTTGAGGACTGGAAGGCCACTTTCATTACGCTCATCCCGAAGCGCCAGGAGGCGGTAGAGCCGGGTCACTTCAGGCCCATTAGTTTGTGCACTACCTTGTATAAGGTTGTGGCAAGGATTATGGTGGGCAGGATGAAGCCCCTACTGTCGGGCATCATCAGCCAAAAGCAGGGGGCCTTTGTAGCGGGGAGGAACATCTCCCAAAATGTTATGTTGGCCCAGGAGATGATGTGGGACCTTCAGCGAGCACCGAAGCGGCGTAGCTTGATGGCAATCAAGCTGGATATGGAGAGAGCGTATGACAGGATCAGGTGGAGTTTTCTTCGGAGAGCACTGGAGGCCTATGGCTTCCATAGGCGATGGATTGGATGGGTCCTAGGGTGTGTCCAGGGGCCAAAGTTCTCTATCTTGGTCAATGGCACACCGTCAGCTTTCTTCGAGTCCACTATGGGGTTGCGGCAGGGATGTCCCTTATCCCCTTACTTATTCATTATTTGTTCTGACATCTTGTCCCGTGCTTTGCAGAGTGCGTGCACTCGCCGGGAGCTAGAGGCCTATGTTCCAGCACCGGGGGCGGGACCCATCTCTCACTTATTCTTTGCTGACGATTGTCTTCTTTTGACTAGGGCGCGGGTCTCTGATGCACGGGTACTTCGCAGGGTGCTGGCAGATTACTGTGCGGCGTCCGGCCAGAGAGTAAACTTCATGAAATCAGCCATTCAGTTCAGCCTTAGCACGGAGAGCAGAGTCAGATAGGAGATCAGGCGGATTTTGCAGATACCAGAGCAGGAGGGGACACTGGTCTACCTGGGAGTCCCCATCACAGGCCGGAGACTATAGGTGGCACAGTGCTCGAGGTTGGTACAGCGGGTCGAGAGCAGGCTGGAGGGATGGCGGGCATCATCTCTATCCATGATGGGGAGACTGACACTAGTCAGATCGGTGTTAGGATCCATGCCGGTATACCTTATGGCCAACACTGTGATCCCAAAGACGACCCTGTTGAAGATTGAACGTCTTCTCAGGAGTTTCTTGTGGGGGTCTCATGGTGGGGGCCATGGGGTACATCTGGTGGCCTGGGAGCAGGTCTGTCTTCCTATCAGTGAGGGCGGTCTGGGAGTGCAGTCCCTCTTGGAGAGGCATGAGGCCCTTGTCGCTCGACACGCAGCCCGTTTTTTGTTGGAGCCACAGGGGCTCTGCAGCCAGGTGATGGCAGCCAGATATGGCCGAGGGGGCTCTAAGGTGGCACGGAGTGGCCGCCGAACCTCCTTTATGTGGCGTGAGATCGGGAGGTACTTGCCGACTGTGTCGGCTAACACCAGGTGGCTGATAGGCGATGGACGGAGCATCGATGTGATTTGTGATCCGTGGGTGGATATCCTTCCTTTGAGATACTGGCCGACGATGGTGGATACTGAGGCAGCAGAGGGGCACCGGGTATGCGACCTCTTAGCACCAGGGAGGACAGAGTGGGATGAGATCAGACTACATCAGTTGTTCGGGGCACATCTTGCTGAGAGGATTCGCTCCCTCCCAGTACCAGGATGCGAGGGGCCAGACATCCGGGTATGGGGCACCTCATGCAGGGCCAGTGTCAGGATGATCTGTCACGAGTTATCCAGCGGGAGCATGAGCGGGGACCGGACTACACCTAGATATGGAGGTCCGGGTTCCACCCGAGGGCAGCTCTCTTTTTGTGGAAGGGGATGTGGGATCGCCTTCCGACGAGAGCAGTGCTGAGTAGGCGTGGTTTGGGGATCCCTGCGGAGTGCGGGGCTTGCGGCGTAGACGAGTCTGTGGACCATGTACTATTTCGGTGCACTTGGGTGAGGGCGACATGGCAGTGGACAGGTATCCCGGAGGAGGCGTGGTGGGAGAGGAGATTCTTTCTTCAGATGATACGACAGTGGTTGGCCAGTCCCGAGACACATCAGGAGGCCATCAGAGCGACTTGCGCAGCCCATCAGATCTGGCTGGCAAGGAACGCTCGTACTTTCAGCGAGCACAGGATGTCGCCGAGGTTTGTTGCGGAGTCTGCTCGTGCACTGGCGATGGAGTCCAGACTCACCATCCCTTCAGATATACCCTTGACAGCTCGGGACACCTGGGGTTCCTTCTCTGCTCAGGCAGCTCCTCGGACGGTGTTTTTCACCTGGGAGCCCCCACCCCCGAGTTTCCTCAAGGTCAACTTTGACGGGTTGGTGTTGTTGGATGGAGGTACGCGAGGCGAGGCAGGCTTCATTATACGGGACCCTCATTCCAGGGTAGTGGCAGCAGGCGGTTGCCAGTTGTTCGACATATCAGTTCCAGGGGCGGAGTTGCGAGCTGCCTGGGCAGGTCTTCGCCACGCGCGGCAGGTGCTGCGGGCTAGCTCGATCATCTTGGAGGGCGATTCGGCTACAGTTATTGGGTGGATCCGGCAGGGACCGAGTGGTGAGAGCACAGACCATCCTCTGATCCGGGACATCGGGATGATGGTGAGGGATGGCGCGGCCTTTCAGGCCACGCATGTATTCAGAGAGGCCAATGGGGCGGCCGACTGGGTGGCTGCATACGCGGCCCACCACTCAGGATACGCCCTGTGGGCAGGAGAGAGGGAGCTGCCATTGGTACTTCGTGAGATTGTGTATTTTGACTTTCTTGGATGTATTCGGACACGTGTTGTCTGAAGAACCCGTCAAAGCAAAAAAAAAAAAAAAAACAATAACAATCATTATTATGCTAACTAATCCCATAATTCTACTTTGGAGAACTTTGGGCAAAAAATTAACACTTACAATCAATATATGAACTATAATAGTTTAATATAAAAGTTTTATTTTAAATAGTGGATTTCGTATCAATAACGTAGTGAGGTTGACTAGAATGTTAACTATTTTGTTATTTGCCTTATTTTTTTCTAAATGACACATACTGATTATTATAACCATTGTTTCTTGATTTAATATATTATCTTATTACCTTTTTGGGCTGGATGTTGAATGCATATCCATTTGTTACTAATTCCATCAAAATCAAACCATTTAAAGTGCTCCAGAAAGGCTAAAATAGTTTACCTAAGAAAACAAAAAGGGTAAAATAGATATTATGACAACAAAATGCTATTGGAAATAAGCTTTATATTTTTCTATGGGTTAAAAGAGCAAAAGCAACCTTCCCTTTAGTGTGGCGGTCTAAAGTGAGATAAGAGAGTGAAAGTAACCAATCAAAAAAAAAATAGAGTTTTTTCTATAATATTTTTTCAAAAACTATATAGAACAAGTTTTAAATTTAGAGTTGCGAGATTTAGCAAAGCTAGCATTAATTTATGCAAAAAAAAGAAAATCTAAACTTAAGGTATCCATGAACTATATAACCTCTCAAATACCTCCAATTCCAAAATTTAAGTTCCTTCTATAGCTTATTGTCAAGGCTTGCGAAACCTGAGTCACCTGACCCTCCAACCAGCCTAAATCTTTATATTTGTCACAGAATCTGTTTCCTACCATATATATTTATAATACTATTAAAGATAAATAGCCTGGAGTTGGCCTAGGATTTGCAAACGTGTTAGGAGGTCTAGCTTGAAAAGCCATCCTAAACAATTAAAGATTCAAAGTATGGAATTTGCACATGTAAGAATCATCAGGTTAAATATTGAAGTATCTCAAACAACATAAATTTTAGCACGCAAGCTATGGCATTTGCATGTGCAAGCATCATCTTTATCATAGGCTGCAAATATCTCATGCTCAATTGTTCTCGATATATTTAGTAGCAAGCTTCTTGCTTTGTTGACCCAAACTAAAGTTGATTAGACAACCCAAAAATTGATCTTAAGGAAAAAAATTACTTATTGTCAAAAGCATAGATAGCCAAATGGTTGATTGTCAATATAATGCCTATTGTCAACACAATGTCCAACTGGGGAAGGTTTTATGTCTAGAAACAGATTTCTAGGTAGATGCACCAACTTTAGGCTAGTTTCTATGAACTAGACCATGCTTTCCTACGCAGAACAGAGAAAATTTTCATGCGAAAGGGAAAAGGAGAATTAGACTTCAAAACCAACTCGCTCTTGTTTTCGTGCAGCCTCACTCTTCATTAAACTAACGAAAACTCAAATGTAGACTGGACTTTCTCGAGGAACATGACATGTTCGTCTTTCAAAAGATGCCAATGGCCACCCCCTCCATCAAAAGAACGCGCTTTCTACACGATTTCAACAACCATAGAAGTTTCTCTTTTGTCGAGTAATGACCGGTACCCTAAAAATGATATTAAATGGCATTTTCCTTTGTGTATTTTTTATTAAACTTTAAAAAAATTTGCTCCTAGCTCTTTGAAAGAGACTCGGTTAGTGTCATTCAGAACAGTACTAGCATTATCGGAAGGGGCTACCTTTGAACATTCGGACTATGTTGAGTGATAGCATGGCTTTCCAAGCCAAGCATATTTTTAAAGAGGCGAATGAGCCACAGACGGGGTGATTTCGTATGTGGTCAGTCATTTCGAGGGCACTCTGTGGGTTGGAGAAAAGAAGCTATCCGGAGTGTTTCGGAATTTATTATTTTCTTACTTTACTGAATGATTAAAATTATATAAATTATCTGCTTCAGTAAAAAAAATATAAAATTGCCCAAAAACAACAGCTTGCATTCCAATATAAGATAGAAAAATGAAGTTGGGACATCACATATTGCAAGCAGCACTAAGTTGGCTCCGTACATAGTATATTGTTGGGTATTTGACAGTCGTCCATCTCCATGGTTGTACAGCTTTCTGCGGTCAAAAAAATGTGCACCGTTAGATGATCCTGACTCCACACGCTAATCCCGTCTACCAGTTTGCCTAATTGCACGGATCTTTTCTAACGCAGCCGATAAATTGCTCAATTGCCGTTTGCAAGACGGAACACGGAACACTGGATGACGAACTGATCAGATGCTATAAATACACGCCACGTACGCAATCACATGCTGGAGACAGTCTACAGTGCGGCCCGTAGATTCCCCGGCCCCGTCGCAACTAAATATCTAAGATTTTTTGCCAATCATACATCAGCCGTTGACATGGCTCAAGCGACAGTTCACGGACGGAGGAGAATGTTTCAAAGGAAGAACCGACGGCAGATCAGACTTCTGCATAGAAAATTCTATGCACTCTTGCCTATACAAATTATGACCTGCCGCCTACAGTGGTAGTTTTCGGCGGACCAATTATAGATCCCCTGCACCACAGGACACACAGAACAGCTTTACCATATTACACGGAAACCCTGCTAGTGGACCGTCAGGCGAACCATGCACGTCAGATCAAGATGATGCCGAAGATGAACGGTTTAGATTGTCGGCGCTTTTCGGGGGGAGTTTCTGGATAAATCAAAGTTTAAAAATTATATTATCAAGTAACGTGAGGTTGGATGCATGTAGCGCTAACGGAGGAGATATGACGTCATAAATAAATTAGGGTGGCTTTCGTACGGCAGTTACCGCATTTATTTACAGCTCAAAAAAGCCTGATCGGCGCTTCAGCGAAAAAAAAAAAAAGCCTGATCGCTTTCGATTGACTGCCGACTTTTCCCGCAGTTTTCTCTGCAGATATCTCTTTTATAGTATTCGTTTTGGCTGGCCGCTTCCTAATCTCTCCCTCTTCCCTTTCGCTGGTTGCTTCGTGAATCTTGAGTTGGATTGCGGTTTTCCTCAGATCGGGTGCTGGGATTTCCGGAGGGAAGTTTTTCTTCATCTTTTTGGCGATTCTTGTTTAATTTTTGAAGTTTTTTTGGGGGGGTGGAATTAGGTCCGGGACTTTAGGGTTTTGCCAAGTTATTTTATTTTGTTACTTATTTGACTGATGTTGCCGATTTGAGAATTTTGCTTGGTTGGTTTTTGCTTTCACATCGAAAATGTGAGACCTAAGCATCTGGAATCGGCTCTTTATGTAGTTAGGGTTCTTATTTTATTGTTTATTTAGCTTAATTTTTTTGGATCTATCATGAAACTTGAGAAGGGTAATACTAATACTTTGGAATCAGCTGTTGTTCATTAAGGTTCCTTTTCTTGAAGTGAAGGGCTTTTTTTTTGGGTAAGAAAAGCGTGTTCTCTTTCGAACTATTGATTCGTATCTGGGTTTCTCTTGTTTGGATTCATGGGTGTGTGGGTGTGATGTTTCTGGATTTCTTGGGGTGCAGGGATCCAGGTTGCCTCCTTGGGATCCCTTAAATGTACGGAAATTTGAATTTGGATTCCAGGCATTCTCGTTGAGGGATTTGAGGATTGATGGAGACTAAAGTTGGAGGCAAAAGACAACAGTTTTATGGTGCTGGAACATCCAGTGGACTTGGGAAGAAAAGCCTGGAATGGGATGTGAACGGCCGGAAATGGGATGGCAATCACTGTGTGGCTACGCCTTTGAATTCTGTTTCAGAAGACTGCCGGAACAAGCAACTGATGTCTGATCCAGCTACTGGAGGGCTATCCAACAGCTCATCCTCCTGCGCTGAAGAGACTGATTTAGGAATCACTGGGAAAGGGAAAGCAGAACTTGAGAAGCGGAGGAGGATTACAGTGGCGGATGATGATGATGATGATGATGAGCCTTCTGATGGATCTCTTACTCTAAAGCTTGGAGGTCATGCCTCTGAATTGGTTGAAGCAGACCTTGCAAACTGGGAAGGGAAGAATGGAAACAGGAGCAAGTTGGCCAAGGGAAATTCTAGCCGCTCCTCTTGCCAGGTGGAGGGTTGTGGTGCTGACCTGAGCAATACCAAAGACTACCATAGACGGCACAAGGTTTGTGAGATGCACTCCAAAGCCAGTATGGCAATTGTTGGAAATGTTATGCAGCGTTTCTGCCAGCAATGTAGTAGGTTAGTAGTTATTTGTTTGCCAAAATAATAATAGCTCAATTTGTTCTGTTTATTTTGTTACGATTTGTTGTGTATATCTTTTATCAAATGAAGCATCATTCTTTCCTTCACAATCCAAAGATATGAACTAAAAATTATGCAGAAAGGTAGAGAAATGCAAGAAAAACATAGTGCAGAGACAAAGTAAAGTTCATATGTAAAAATACCTAGTACATCTATGTATCCACAGCTACTACATATGAAAGCCGATTAGTTAGTTTGCAGGTCCATGTGAAAGCAGTCCAGTGTATCATCTGATCACAACTATTACATATATAAAATTAACATGTAAAAATGCCTTCTCTTAATTTCTCGAAAGAGACCAAAGTCCACACATGAAATAAGTACACAGCAGTCCATGCATGAAATGAAATATGTAGCTCTTCGTCTGATGACGATGTAAACCAAACCGTAAAGAGCACCCTGTTGTACTTATTAATTAATCTTTTGGCAGCATCATGGCCCCTTGTTAGTGGTGAAGCCAAAATCAAGCATGTTAATTCAGCTTTGCTTTATACAAGGTTGTCTTTTGGAAAAGTGGCAGAAGTTGAAGTGGCCCGCCCACTTCAGTTACTTGGGAGCCTCCCCCTCCAAAGTTGCCAAGGTGGGAAGAAAGAAGTCCCAATTCCTGCTTACCTGCATATCACCAGTTACTTCAGGCAACTGAACAGCCGAAGTGCATATTCCATGAAAACTCCATTTCAGGGAACCCACTTTCGAGCAACCAAAGATATGCTCCAATTGTCATCTTTGCAATATTATAATGCAGATATGCTCCAATTATCATTGCCTACCATCCTTCAACTTCAGATTTTTCTTTATAATCTCAAATGTTACTAAGCCCATGTAGGTGATGGATTAGGGGTAGTAATTAGGTCAAATCCTACTGCCATGATGTGTATTCATAGTAGAAGCTTCTTTCTGTTCGTCTCCATGTTAAATTGAACCCCAGAATCACTAACAAGACCTTTGTCAACTGTATTTGTGGATAATTTCTTTCCAGGACTTATGGTATCATTAGAGTTAGAGACATATCTGCCAGATATATCACTTAATGAAATGTTGACCTTAATGTAACTGGAAATTTGAAGGCTTGGTTTAGTTGTTGGAAAAGGGGGAAAATAATTTTTGAGGAATAGAAAAAGGATTAAAAAAAAAGTCAGAATTTCTCTTGTTGTTGCACTAAGAAAATCGCAAAACTTCATGAGGGAAAAGAAACAGAATTACGATTTTATCACTTGGTTGCGCTTGAGAATTTCATAAAGTTATTTCAGGAAAAGAAATGATTAGATTGGGGAAACAACTCTGTTGCTTGCTTGCACTATGGAATATTGGAAAAAAAAATCTGTGGAGAAAGTGGTTCAGATATTTAGGAATTGGCTGACTGACTTGTGTTTTTTTATCTTCTCAAGATTGTCACCTGAGAGGAAGCATTTTGGACCTCTATGATAATTTTTTTGGCAAGTGATACGAGAATTTTAGCTCTTTGTCTATATTGACTTCTAGTTCTTTTTTCTCCTTTTTTTTCTCATTTTCTATTGAATGTTGAACACTAGAAACAATGTTTCCACCTAATATATTGTCCATTCACTTTTTATCTCGAAGCAGAGGGATCAAATTGTCAAGGATATTATGTAAAAAAGGTTCTTTATGACAACAAACTGGGGTCTGATGAGAGATAGGCATGCTACATTGTCCTTATGTTAGGGGAACCATATTGTTTTCCTCTCAAAATTGCGAGATTTGCTGCTTTAACATTTCATTTGAGAACTATTGATTATCATTTGCTATTGCACTTCTTCAAAACATTTAAAGTGTTATTACATTGCTGTTCTTATCGAAAGATTATATTTCCAGGTTTCACCTTCTTCAAGAATTTGATGAAGGGAAGAGAAGTTGTCGTCGACGTTTGGCTGGCCATAATCTAAGGAGGAGAAAAACCAATCCTGATGCCAACATGGCTGTGGGTTCTTTGAATGACAATCATGCCAGTAGCTTTCTATTGATAAGTCTGCTAAGAGTGCTGGCCAATTTACAATGTAATTTCTCTCCCCTTTTCTCCAAGATTATGCATGCATATATACATTTCTTTAAATGATCGTTGGTCATATTTCTATTTAGTTTGGGGGTGGGGGGTGCAGGAGCTTCCTGTATGTATGATTGTATGATTGTTTGTAATATATCTGTGGAAAAAATATACTTCTTGTCATTATTCTGTATAGAAATTTGCTATGATATTTTTGAAAACTATCTCATAGGAATGCAGCAAGTTATTTTTGTAGCTTACTGAGAGTGCATTCTTGTATGGTCTTATAGTTGATGTTTTCCGTATCGGTAAACATATTCTCTGAGTCTGAAAATGATAATGGGAAAAACAAGGCAGTGATTTTGTCTGACTATTATTTTTGAGCATTCTTGCTTTTGTAGGATATTTGTCATAGGACATTGAGAAAAGCTTGTCAATCTTGCACATAATTTCTTCGCTTTTGTAGGATATTTGTCATAGGACATTGAGAAAAGCTTGTCAATCTTGCACATAATTTCTTCATTCTTTTTAAGTTTAACTTGTCTTGGGATGAATTTTTTTTTCTTTGATGCAAGTGGAAGGGTGTTTAAACATGTGCATTTGTTTATGAAGCCAATATCCAATATTACAGATTTAAATAATGCATGTATCCTACTATGATGACTTGCTCATTGTATCAAGTCCTTTGAGCCCATGTCATGCCTTTTGGTAAATAGAAAATGCTCCAAATGACGACCCTTAACTCTTGTATTGCCAGTGTTGGTAGCCTTGATGCGTGCTTTATGCTTGTTTGGCATTTCTCTAAATAAAAGGTAGCCAAAATGAAAATGTCATTATAATTGATTTCTTATGCCCCGAGGGGTGGGGGGTGGGGGCGCTTGGACTCTCTCCTCGTAAACCTAAGTCTATAGTTGGTGTACGAGATTATATTAACAATCTATTGTCTGCGATATAAGGCTTTTTATGCCTATTCATGTTCATTGAGGGTGTACTTGTGGTTGCATCCGTTTTTCAAAAGGTTCTTAGCAAAGAAGAAGCTAGAAGTTAGGTTTTCTAGAAGTTAGGTTTTTTACACTTTTCTTCTTGTAGAAGCAGTTCTCCAATGCGATTAACAAACACATTCTAGGATTTTTCTTTTCTTTAGAAGTTACAAATGAACTTTTAAGCAACACCAAACCATCCCAGATTTATTTTTATGATTGGGATGTGCTCAAAGAAACACATGATTTCAACTCAGTAACTTGTGCACCATGACAAACTAAGTTTGTTTTCTAAGATGCTGTGGAAGGAGTTGTAAAAAGTCATACTTTCAAACAATGATCAGTTGGTGGATTTGTGGACTTGTAGTGAGGGCTTGTGGCCCTTTATGACATGTCATGGTTAATCACATCCTTCTTAAAAATTATTAATATCCTAGAATAATGAATCTTTTAAAAATGGCACCAAATCATTCTCCTGTCAAATAGATCCTGCTACTCTTGAGCTTTTTGGATTGTCTTTTGAACCTCTACGCCCTTGTAATTCATGTTTCTACTTTCTATTTTTCAGCTGATAAAGTCCTGGTTCTTTTATCTCTGAAAAGTCTTGGTTCTTGAAAGAGTAATCCATATTGACCTTGGTTAATAACCATAAACTCTATAAGTCAGAGTCTTTTATGAGTGCTTAATTAGTGAACATAGTGATCTTTCTCCTCGAGGAAGAAGATCTATCCAGTAATGGAGTAACAAGATAGGAGGAAGAAGCATCAATAAAAAATCGTATAAAACAATAAATGGTAGAGCTAGAAATTTCATTCAATTCAAGATGCTCTTACAATAGCTAGACACCCTTATTTATAATTGTATGATCCTTTAAACCTACCCACAAATGTGTTTATATTCATTTCTTATTGAAAAGGTAAAAGAGTTCTACAAATAAGGAAAAGGAATTTTCTCCATAATATGCTAGAGTTTGATTTAGTGCAAAAGAATATTCCTTTTAATAGGTTCTAAGATCCTTGACTCATTTTGATGTCAATATTTCTTATAATATACTTCTTGATTAGATAAGATCTCTGACTTATCTTGATGTTTGTCCTTCCAAATCTACATAGATTTTATTGATAGTTGCCTTATTTAATTAGATCTCCATAAATACTTTTCAATCTATAGCAGGCTTCTAGAGTTGACTTGGTCTACAACTCGATGTTCAACTCAACATCTCTTAGGATCTACAATAGCATCGATGATGCTTTGTTTCATGCAGATTTTTAAATGAAAAAGTTCCTCTCACGCCTTTGGGTCTGCCTCAGTTGCTATCTTGGGTTTTCTCATTATCAAACTCAATTTTGCATCTACTTGCTTAAGCTCGGGCAGCTCTTCAACCTCAATCACATTAATGACCACCTTACCTTTTTTTTTTAGGATCCTCGTCCTTCGACTTCTTCCTTTTCGGCTGCAACTGAGGGTGGAGCTTTTAACACTTCTCGTTGGTATGCCCACTGATCCTACAGTGGTTGCAATAATTTTCTGAATCGTGTTGACTTGCTGCCTCTGTTGAACTTATCACCCTTCTTGCCTTCCATAAGCTGGCTTTTCTCCTCTATTCCCATGAATTTCATGCTACCTTTGTTGATGTCTTCAACTTTGAGGAGTTTCATCTTCTTTCAGATGCTCTCTTTGAGATCTCCGACATATACAATGAAGACCGCATGATCATTGGTGGAGATTCTGAGTGAGATAGCTTGCTTGTGAAACTAGGTGGTGTAATCTTAGATGTGTTGATCATACTTTTGCCATAAGTACTGCCACTTGATCCATCCATCCTCCGCATGGTCTATTAGAAGGATACCCTTTTTGAAAATTTTGTGTTGGTAGTTTGCATTGATAGCTTCTTCATATTTGGTGTTAGATTTCTTTAATTGATTCAGAAGCTGGTCATCGATGTTTTTGATATGATCCGTCAAATCTTGGGCATCACAATTGATTGGCTGAGTGTTTGGTAGTGACACTAGATTGAGCATGCCATGTGTCCTTCCATACGCTACCTTGAATGGACTCCGATTAGTAAAATGGTTGCATGAGATATTATAAGCGAACTTGGCTTGAGGAAGAGCCAGGTCCCAAACTATTAGCTTGTCTCGCACAAGGCATCTGAGTAGATTTCTAAGGTTTCTATTAACCACTTTAGTTTGGCCACCCATTTAAGGGTGGTAGGCATGATTTGAAGTGATAGTTTTGGGAACTCTGTGCACTTAAACCACCTCTCTAAGCACAAATCCGCTACATGTGAAGCGTCCATCTTCTTCTAGCGAGGGATGCAGTCCATCTTGCTGAACCTATCCACCACTAGGATTATGGAGTCAAATTCACATGGTGTTCATTCAAGCCAAGAATGAAGTCATGCTCACTTCCATCCATGGAACTGCAAGGATAGGCAAGGGTATAAAGACCGGCGTTCTGCACGTTACTTTTAGCTGTCTATCAGATTTGGCATCTCATCAAGAACTGGATCACATCACACCGTAATCAGGGCCAATAGTACTTTCTTCTACTAGGGCCATGGTTTTGTTTTGTCCAAAATGACCTCCCAATCCTTTAGAGCATAGTTCTTGGATGATATTCTATCTTATAGAACCATTTGGGATGCAAAGTTGAGTTACAAGGAAGAGAAAAACATCGGTAAGAGAAGGTATGCATACCTGCCTGCTCGAAGATAGCTCCAAAATCTGAATTGTCCTTGTACATATCTTTGAGTAGGTCAAAACCTACTACCTTTGAGGAGAGTGTACCAAGTAGAATATGTTGGTGGCTGAATGTGTCTACCACTCGGTTCATTGCATGGACTTATGTTTGATTATAAGGTTGAGTTGCTGGAGAAATGCAGCCCATCTTCCATGTCAGTGATTAAGACAGTGATTGCCATTAAGGAAGGACAAGGCCTCATGGTCAGAGTAGAGCTCAAAGTACGTTGTTGGAGGTACAACTTCCAATGTCTCAAGGCTTGAGAAGTAGCATAAAACTCAATATTATAGGTAGAGTAGTCGAGACAGCTTCCATTCAGCTTTTGTGCTGAAGTAGGCAACTAGTCGGCCTTCTTGAGAAAAAAATTGTGCCAATGCCAACCTTGGATGCATCATATTCCACCTCAGACACTTCATCAAAGTTAGGTAGTGCCAAGATGGGTTCTTGTGCCATTAACTCCTTGAATTCGTGGAAGCTATGCTCAGCATTGAGTGTCCAAATGAAATTCCCCTGCTTCTTGCAGTCAGTGATAGAGGCGACGATGAGAAGTTCTTGATGAAGTATCAATAAAATGATGCAAGGCTGTGGAAGCTCCAGACATCATTGATGTTTCAAGGAGTTGGCCATTCTTTAGATGGCTCTGAACTTTTTGTCAATTTGGATGCCGTCTTTGGGTATAACATATCCTAGGAAGATCAATTTGGGCACCATCCATTAACACTTCTTGAGTTCGCATATTGCTTTAGGTGCAAGGTTCCAAGCAAGGTTTACTATCTTGGTATTGGACCTCGCACTGGTACCATGTTGGCACATTATTGGTATGTCTAGTACGAGGGCCAGCTCAACGTACTGAGACTCTGGGTACACTCCCCATACAAAGTCTTAATTCAATACTGGTATGGTACAATATGCCTAGTATGGGACGATATGCATTAGTACGGGCGAATGGAGAACCTTGGTTCCAAGCACCTACCTTAAGTGTTCAATATGCTCACAAGAGTTGTGGCTGTACACAAGTATATCATCAAAATAAACAACTAGAAATCTTCCAATAAAAGATTGATTTATTTGGTTCATGACTTGCATGAACATACTTGGGGCTTTGGAGAGATTGCCATGCCACTCATAAAGCCCATCTTTGTATCTTAAAGAAAGTTTCTCACTCATTTGGGTGGATTCGAATTTGGTGATAGCCTAAGCAAAGGTCAATCTTGGAAAGATGCGGACTCTTGCAAGTTAGTCTACCGTATCATCCAATCGAGGGATTGAAATAGGTACTTCATCGTGATCTTATTGATGGCATAGCTGTCCATGCACATTCTCTAGGTCCCATCTCTCTTTGGAGTTAGCATGGTAGGCATAAGGACATAAACTCTCGTGGTTCAAGCCTTTCCGCAAAAGCCCATTGACTCGCCTTTTTTGTAGCTTCTCATGCTCCTTTGGTGCCATGCGATAGTTTGGGAGACTTGACTAGGTGGCACCAAGTACAAGGTCTATGGCATGTTGGATGTCACATAAAGGGGCAAACCTCCAGGGAGCAGTTGAGGCAGCAGATCATCAAGCTCCTTAAGAAGTGGCTTCATGTTATCGAAAACACTAGCCTCTTCCTTGAAGATAACCATGTAGATATAACCTGAGCCCTTACTTTCATTGAAGAAGCTTTTGATAGTAAGGTGACTAAAATCCTCCTTCATTGGTGGGGATTCCTCTTTCATGGGTCGAAACGCGATCTTTATTTCATCTCTATGGAAGGAGTATGTGTTGTATCTTCCATCATGGACCACCCCTCGATCATATTGCCAAGGTAAATTCAATAACATATGGCAAGCATCCATTTGTGTTACATCACACCATGTGTTGTCAATGTTAATGGCACAAGTAGAGAAATCGACTAGGCATCATTTGGAGATAATTAATGTATTGCCTATTTTGAACTAGGCAATTTCGTATGGCCTAGGATGCTTCTCTACTTTTAGATTGAGCTTGTCGATGACTTGTATTTTTGCACCACCCACTATTGATGATGACATCATAGACATGTCCACTCATAGTCTGTCAAACCAGTCCGTACCGGCCGATTCGGCACGTTACAGACCGGTCCGGCCTAGAACCGGTATCCGAACAGCGTGGATACCGGTTCCAGCCGTTTTCGGGCTGGTACCGATTGGTATGCGTACCGGCCGCATACTTGTCTCGTACTGGCCCGTATCGGCCGGTTCGCACCGATATCCTTTTTTTTAACTACAGCGCGGTTTGCACCGATACCTTTTTTTTTAACTACAGCGCACGCGCTGTGGTGCCGAGCACGTGGCCCGTTTTCGGGCCATGTGCTCCCTCGGGGCAGAACACCTCGCGCGGTTCCCCCACGTGTTTCCATGCGTAGGTCCATTGCGTGCAGCGCGATTCCACGTCGTGCAGGCGCGATTTCCCGCGTTGGGAATCACCTCGCGTGTGGTTCCCCCACCCGCGCGGGTCATAAAATGCCACTCTGTGGCCTTTTTTTTAACCCACATCCGCGCGCAGACGAGCACTGAAAAAAAAGAAAACCAGTTCCGGTACGAACCGGTTCGGTAGGCAATCGGTACGCCTACCGATACCGGTTCAGCGTACCTTGTGTCCATTAGTGGTGTAGTGAGTGCGAAAAATATCGGTGTTTGAAGACAATCTTCTTTGGCTTTAGGTGCATACATCACTTACGGCATGATAAGGCTTTGGGCCTAATTTGGTTCAAACTCGAAGGCGGGTTCAACGCCTGGTTCATAGTTGTCGATGGGTTCACCAACCCTCTTGTCGATAGGTGCCATGTTCTTTCATGCTCGCCATCTTATTAATTATCTACATCAGTGATGTGCACTTCAGTAGTGGGTTCTCAATGAGGACACTCTAAAGTACAGTGTCTTGGATCTTCACAAGCATGGTATGCCGTACCGGCCCGAATTGGGCGGCAGAGCATACCGTACCGATTTGGTACCGGTACCTAGTACAGGTGGTGTACTGAGACCAACCCTCTTGTCGATAGGTGTCATGTTCTTTCATGCTCGCCATCTTATTAATCATCTACATCAGTGATGTGGACTTCAGTAGTGGGTTCTCAATGAGGACACTCTAAAGTACAGTGTCTTGGATCTTCACAAGCATGGTATGCCGTACCGGCCCGAATTGGGCGGCAGAGCATACCGTACCGATTTGGTACCGGTACCTAGTACAGGTGGTAACCGATACTCGGTACACCAAAAAACTTTCGTACCATACCGACACTATGCTAGTGTGGCGCTAGTACGAGGTCCGGTATCGACACAGTGAACCTTATTCACAAGTGTAGCAAGATGACAGAGCAAGGTTCGTTGAACTGGTACTGGAGGGGTTACCAACCAGCGATCAACTTGGCATGGTACGGGTCCGTATCATGCCGTTCTGGGGCGTATTGACATAGAGTTGCTCAGAGAGGGAGGGAAAGAGGAAGGAGAGAGACAAAGAGGGAGGGAGAGGGAGGGGGAGGAAGGAAAGGAAAGGGAGAGGGAGGGGAGAGAGAGGCTGAGAGAGGGAGAGGACTTTCAGCCCTCATCAATAGGTGGTTGCCTTGTTTCATTTCGAAATAGGAAATGATGCCTTATTTTTTTTGGTAAAATTTCGAATTGAAATCGACAAATAATTTGTCAACTTTTTTCTGAGTGAAATTGGCAAATCATTTGCCAATTTCAAAAATTATGTTTCGAATTGATGGGATGAACCATGCTAGAAACTGATTGGTCTAGTTAGGTACATTGCGAACTGGTTTAGCATGGTTCAGCAGACCTTGTGACAAAGTGCATGTGTCATGGGGCATGGTTTGTGAGGATTTGCCTCACTTGAGACCATGAGTAATGGTTGGGTGGTTGGTGATCTTCTTGCAATGCTAGACTGGGTAGTTGTAGTATCCTTAGAGGAGGAAGGGGTGGCGCACATTATGGCATGTGCATTGATGGATCCTCTTCTTGCCATTTGGGCTCGTTATAGCTAGTTCTTTGCATGTAGTTCCTTGTGATAGGCGTCATTCACATGCCACATAATGGGCTACACAATTTCCTTTATCTTCATGTGTGCATGTCAAAGTAGATCATTTGAAAAACTCCTCCATGTAGTTAGTGATGCTCATTCCCCATCTATGATTCATGTAAGATTGATAAACTGTGATTCATATAAGATTGATAAAGAGAGTGAGACCGATCTACTGGAAGTGGTGGCATTCTCCATCTTTGGCGAATCAGCAATCTTCATTTTCCACTGCTCACTTGAGGTTGTGGATATTCTCCCACCATATTGATGCATAGTCTTGTAATTTCAAGGCCACGATCTTCACCTTCTTGTTGTTGAGGATCTTCAAAGAACCTCTCAACGGTGGAGATCAAGATGAGGAAGTCCTTTGTTTTGAGCCTCTTGTGAAACTCAGGAAGCTTGGGTTTGATGCTGTAAAACCTATCACGATCATGCGAGACTTTCTTATCAAGCGGGGGAAGATGAATTGGCCCTTGATTTAGAGCACAATGGTAGAAAGGGTTGATGAGGTGCTCAAAAGATGTATTTGAAGGCGTGTATCATCCTCCCGATCCGATCCTCTAAGGCGACGATCACGGCCAACTGCACCATCACTCTCCACTTGTCATTGCGCTCTCTGTTGTAAATCAGCAACCCGATGTGAATCCCTGTTCTAATCAGTGCAAAACTCACGTGCAGCACCAATTGTTTAATAGAATTTTAATAAACCCTGATAGGTTAATATTATTCAGACCACCTTCTTCCTTTGATTTACAAACCACACACCAGTTTACTAATCAACATAAATGATTTATCTTCGCCCCTTTCCATAGGAACACCTGATGAACTTTAGGTCTTTCTACATACACACACAGCACTCATCAGACACATATATGTATGTATCTATACATATGTATTGTATACATGTGTGTATATATATTTATGTGTATATATGTATATATATGTGTGCGTGTTTATATATTTATGTATATATGTGCGCACATATGTGTATGTATATGTATGTACGGGTACATCCATGTACATATATTTATATATAACAAGGTTGGCGCAAGTGGCTTCCTAGGTACTTGGACAACTGCCTTGGTGCTTGGCATTTTCTAGGCCTTCAGACGTGGCTGCCGTTGAGGCGCTTAGTTTGGCACCTTGCCATGTAGGGGTTGCTTTTGCCTGGTGTTGACACCTGGTTTGTTGGTTTATGAAAAGAACTAAAACCTATAAACTAATTCTCTCTTTAAGTAGAAATGTATTTACTTGAAGGGAGAAACATGTTGATTCCATTTATAATGTTCAGTTAGATACTAATCGATGCTTGAACTTTTTTTTTTTTTGAGTACAGATTGGACTAGGTCCAATCAAGCATTAGATGCTTGAACATGTTATCAAAGTGGTTTTTGACATTTCTTAGAAACATAAGTGGTAACCACTGTACTATGCATCAATATGATGTTCTTTTATGTGATTTCTTATGAACTATATATGTTTCTATTTACAAGTCATTAAAACAAACAATTTTATTAAATTTGTGGTATTTTTTTTTTTTTACTCAAGAACCTGCCTGGCCACATAGGCATTCTACCTAGACCTTAAAAAGGGCCAACACTTAGGACTGCAGCAATGGCAACTTTACTGAGCTTTATGCTTTATATATCAATTGTTTTTCCACCAGTCCATCTTTGAACTTCATGACATCTAATGTACTCCTTCATGATCCCATCCTTTTTGGTTTTAACACACATCAACCTCAAGGCCAAGCCTCAAATTCAACAACACATTTCAAAAGTTACTCTGAATTTTCTTTTACTAACAAACTGCAAATGAATCTTCTGTTATTCTGCTGATTTGAAAAGTTTCCTCCTTTGTAAGGTTCGCTATTGTTCATACACAGCCCACACAACTGTTCCTCCATCACCTGAATATTGGATAAAAAATTAAATGTTATAACTGGCTGAATTTCATGCAAGATTCTATTAAGATTTCTTAGAAGGAAAAAACAGTTTTAAAAGATATTTTTCCTTGACCCCAACCTTTTCTCTTTGGTCTGTTGTTCTGGGTGGTCAACACTTAGAACCTAATTGATTGACTGATCATGTAGTTTTCTTTATTTGTCTTGTATATCGATTTTTGACGTTGATTTCTCTTCTGGAAATCAAGACAGTTTTTAATTGGCATGGTGACTTTTATCAACAAGAATTTACTTTGGTTAATCAGTAAATGATTATATGCTGGATCTGTTTTAATGTTATTGCAGCTGATAGCTCTGGCCAATCAAAAGATCAGGACCTTCTGACTCATCTTTTGAGGAACCTTGCAAACCTTGCTGGTTCATCTGATACAAGAAATATTTCTGGACTCCTGCAGGCATCTCAAGATCTGCACAAATTTGGAATTTCTGCTGGAACATCATCAGAAGTAGGCAATGCTTTACATGGCAATGATCTTGTTGTTCAAGAATCCTCCAGGCCCTTGTCTCTACCTTCTAAAGTAGCTTGTACCACTGGATTTCAAGTTCCTTCTATGAGACCTCTTGATCATTCTACTTCTATTGTGGCTTCAGTGGAGATACCTTTAGAAAAAAATATTGCTGCAGCTTTTCTAGGCGAGACTGCACCGTCAATTCCTGCTCCACATTCTGCAACCTTGGTGCCTGGAGAAGATGACCTGTCTGCTAAAGCACAGGATCGGTGCACATCGTCGAGTATTCTGCCTTCAGAGTCTAGATTGGAGAAAGATAAGATAAAGGACTTCGATTTAAACATGTATAGTGATGAACAAGATGGTGAAGAAGCATGTGAGCTCCCAATTGCCCGTGTAACTCAGGCTACGGGTTCCCCTAATTGCCCTTCTTGGATGTTGCAGCAATCAAGTCCACATCAGGCAAGTGGTAATTCAGATTCATCATCAGCACAATCACTGAGTTCTAATAGAGATATTCAGGTAAATGACTTTGTATAACTCATCTGCATAGGTATTGGATGGTCTTGCTTACATGATTGATTAACCTTAACAGCAAAGAAAAAGCAAGAAAACCAACCTTCTGTTTGGGATTGTTTAAGTTTCTTAACAATTAGTCTATAAAATCTTGTTCAACTTAAAGGTTTGTTCCTTTAGCAATGATTGTTCTTCCATCAACTACCATTTGCACATAATTTTTTCAGAACTTTTTTAGTTTCTCAACACTTGTCTGTAAAATCTTTTTCAACTTAGTTGAAAGGTTTGTTCTTTTAGTAACGATTGTTCTTCTGTCAAATACCATTTGTATATAAATTTTTCAGAACCTGAAAGATGATGCTTTTGGATGCAGCTCCGCACTCATGACTACTATGTAAAATTTGAGTAACTGTTGAAATGAGGAATCCTCATTTCTAGCTACAATATTATGCAAAAGAACCGTGGTACTCTTAAGAAGAATGGAGGCCTTCGTTTCAGTTTTTTATTTTATTTATGTTATAGTGAAATCTTAATGGAGCAAATAGGTGCAGATTGCAGAGTGTCATAGGGCATAGGATGTCACAGTTAGGAGGGTGCTAATATATGACTGATGCAGACCTAAGAATGCATCACAAGATTGCAAATCTTTCTTATATTTAATTTTAGTTGTCGATTTTCTTATTTAACTTATACTTCTAGTTATTTTTAGTGTTAGTGTGTTGTTTTGGAACCATTGGTTAAGATTAAAGGATCTTAACTTTTATTTGATAGCTTGGTAGGCTAATTATTGTAGTGGTACTGTTCATGATAGTGTTCTCACTATAATAACTGTGCCTTAGTGGGGGTAGCTTCGGAATTTTGAAAAATTGAGTTAGATTTTCTATTCATAGTGTCTTAAGTGTTGTACAAACATTATGCTTTGTTGAATGAGAAGAGTTTTGAATAAAGTAATGGTTGCTGAAGTTGCTATGCAGCACGAGGCACGTGGTTTCATACTAGCCCCTGTGTGTGATTCCTAGGTCCGCAAAGTGAGTTTGGGCCTATCCACACCTGTTCCTTGAATCTTTTTTGTGTTTTTCTATCCTTTTCTTTTCTCTGTTTTCTACATAGATTTTCTTTTCTTTTTTTGTTTTTCTTGTTGAGTAACACATCTCAATTCTATTTCTGTTAATCCTTGACCAGAAAAATTTCTTGGTAGCTCACTTAACATGAAAAAACCAAATCAGTTTGAGAAATATGACTTCTATTTTAACTTCTATTTCAATTTTGTCTTTAGTTGCTTAGCCCAATTCTTCCTGAATTGAGAAATATGATATGTAAAAGTCTTTCTTGAAAAAAAAATTACCTTGACTGGCTCATTTCTAGGTCCAAATGATGTAATTTGTCTTTGATCACCAGGTGTATCGAACCCTTTAGGGGTTTGCACCACATCATGTAGCTCTAAAAGTTATTCAATTTAAAAAATAAGCATTTCAATCGAACATTGTACGCCCAAGTTAGGGCTTCTGGAAGTTTGGACTGCGATTCACTTTCTTAATGTAGCGAATCTCACTCCTAGACCTTGTCCATACCTATCCATAAGTGGCTTGAGTGGTCCACATCAGGCTTGGTGATTCTCTTGGATTACTTCATTCCTTAATTGAGCCCTAATTGGGTGTTCTTTAGATTTGTCTTAGCATCCACTATCAATTTTGCATTGAAATTCTTATTTTTGTAGTTCAATTCTAAGCGAAACTCAGGTCTGAATTGAATTTTTTAGCTAATCTTTACAGCAGCGCTTTCCTAAATCCTAATAAGTCCTCTTCCATAGACTGTCCTACATCAGTGAGGACAGTGATAGTGCATATGAAGGACTGTTGCATTAGAAAATTAAAAATATGCTGTGATTGTAATTGTGACAGGAACACCTGGAAATGCCTCTAATTGACAGGAACTCACTTATCAGAAGCCCTAAGAGAAATTGAACTTTAGTTTCCAGTTTAAAAAGGTGGTTGATTGATGATTTGACCATTCATCCATAGAGACTGCATTATGTGTCACTTAAGGGTAATTTAGGTACTTTTATTTTCTTTCTTGTAATTTTGAGACTCTTGTTTGGGATATCTAGTTTGTAAGTGGGGAATTAAAGGCTTAAGGTCTTCTTATTTCTAGGAAAATCAGTATACTTTCAAATGTACTCTATATTTTAACTGCCAATGGCCATGATCAACAATCATGCATGCCATCTATGTGGGGTTGGTTATGCGGATCATGTTCAAATGTCAAGATTTATGAATGTATGTAACTGTCTCTCAAACTAATTTAAACATTCTGTCAACTGGTGGCCTTATAACCAAGGCAATTTTGGGGCAAGGAGGGCCTTCCATGGCCAGGGAGGCCTTGAAAGACCAAACTGTGGTAAGATATTTGCATTGTCACACATGTTATGCCCATGCAATCAGGAGTAATGCTTTAAAGACTCCTCAAGATTTGGAAAGAGTATATTTTTGTATTATGTATGTTGATAAATCTTGTCATTACTAAGTCATTAACCCAAAAAAAATCTTGATTGAAGTTCAAATAAGCTTTCATTTTATATAGGAGGATTGTATAATTAATAAATTGATTTAATGAATATTTAAGAGACTTCATTTAGGGTCTGTTTACTATCCTAGTATACAGAATGCATTGCACTTTAAAATGAGAAGGCAACCACGATTGAGTAGCTAGAGTTTCATGATGAGCGGCATCTAAGGAATCTGAGTCCCTGAATTGGAATTTCTTAAATCACCTCTCTAATGGAACACATATTCCTGATATATATTTATATATATGTGTGTATGCATGTATGTATTTTAAAGATAGTAGGCTCTGGAGGAATTTAGTCCCAACAATTTTTCCTCTCTGCGCATCTATCCCCTTGTTAGATTAAATTTTGTTAGGGTCCTTATCCATTTGATAAGAAACCAGACCATCCAAACAGGCCCTTATAACATATTAATTAATGAAACAAGCGATTTACCTAAAAGTGTAAAATACTATCGACCGGGAGCACTTGAAGATAAATGCTATCATTCTGGTCGCTTCATTCTCCTTGATTTGATCACCAGAGAATTTGGTGAGGTAGAGGTGCTACTCTCCTGCAGTTCGTCAACAATTAGGCACCAAGTCTTTCTGAGTTTTCTTCCTTCATATCACTGCTGAATTGCAAAAAGGTCCAATTGACTGCATATCTTAGACTTGTCTAATTATAATTATACCTCTGGTCTGTTCAGGATAATAAACTTAAATAACTTTGAACATCCACAATTCATCGTAACTGGCCACTTGGATTCTGCAAAACATATGTGAGCATTCACTTAATCATGGGTTTCCAGCGATCCAGAAATTCATTCAAAATTAAACTGATATAGAAATCATATTCATCATTAATAACAGAGCCATATGTTCAATAATTTGCAAAAATATGATTATCAATATATATTTAATGAATATTTTATAAATGACATGGATCAATTGTTGCTTCTTTACATTTTAAGCTTGGTGCTTCTCATACCATTTAATTTCATGCTCGAGCCAGTGAAAGGATTTGCAGCAAGCTACATGTCTTAGGTGACATCGTGAATCTGTGCTCCATCTCCATGCAATATGTCATAAATTATTCATTCTATTCCTTCTCATTCATTATGATGCTTTTAATAATGACAGAAGAATGGATATGCAATACCTTTTATTTTCTTACCTACTAACTGCAAAACTAGACCTAGTTTTGAAATCAAGATGTTCCCCTCTATCTCTAAATATGTCTTCATGTAACGGATTGGTTCTTTATTTGCTCTTGCACCATTTTTCTTGCTCTATAACTTTCATTAGTGTAGTGCCTCTTTTAATGTAGTACTTTGACGTTCACTTCTGCAGAGTCGAACAGATAGAATCGTGTTCAAACTCTTTGGAAAAAGTCCAAATGATGTTCCTCTTGTCTTACAAACACAGGTAAATTTGAAGCTGTATCCTTATATGGCATGCTCTAGACTTCAAAAATACAGTTTGTTTAATAGCTCTTGATTAGATAATAGATTTGTAATCTCTTCAAATTTCCAGATTTTCGACTGGTTATCACATAGTCCTACTGAAATGGAGAGTTATATTAGACCTGGTTGTATCATTCTAACAATTTATCTTTGCCTAGCCGAGTCTCTGTGGGAGGAGGTATATTTTCACATTCCAAAAAAACCTATATAATGGATGTCTGAACTCTTTGATTCTTTTTCTTTTTGAGCATTTTACCTATTCTAGTTTTCATCATGTACAGCTTTTCCATGATCTGAATTCCAGCCTGAACAGGCTTTTATGTATTTCCCATGATGACTTTTGGAGAACAGGATGGGTATATGCTAGGGTACCACATCGTATGGCCTTTATTTACAATGGTCTGTAGATTGTCACTTCTCTCTATGTTGCTTGTTTTGCATTATATTTTTATAAGACATGCAAACAAAATCTGATAATGTCTTTTTGTGGCTACTGCAGGTCAGATTGTGCTAGACACACCCTTGCCTCTTGGAAGTCCTAATCCTTGTAAAATGTTGTGCATCACACCTATTGCTGCTGCTGTTTCTGCAAGGATTAACTTCACAGTGAAATGCTTTAATCTAGCGCATTCTGCTTTGAGGTATTTATCATTCCTTTGTATTTCCTGAGACCTGATTCTCTGTTCTACTCTTTTAAAATAGTCTTTACTTTCTTATGGAAAAATTATCTATATTTGTATCTGCTTTACTTCTTTTTCAGGTTACTCTGTGCGTTTGAGGGTGAGTATTTGATCCAAGAAGCAACACAATTTTTTTTGGGGGGCTCTAATACTGGTAAGGAGCATGAAGGGTGCCGGAGCTTCAGCTTCTATTGCTCCCTTCCTAGTGCAATGGGGAGAGGATTTATTGAGGTGCTGCGATATTACCACATCCAATTTGTCACATTCTTTTCATCCATCCTCCATCTATTTTCTTGTTATGTGAATCCCTCCTTCTGGTTCAGGTTGAAGATGATGGTCTTAGCGGTGCCTCGTTCCCCTTCATAGTTGCAGAAGAGGATATGTGCTCTGAAATCTGTATGCTAGAGAGTGCAATCAATGTGGCCTCATGTGGTGACCTCTTGGATGAGAGAATGGATGCAATAAATGCCAGGAACCAGGCAATGGACTTCTTACAGGAAATGGGGTGGCTTCTCCGAAGGAGTCACTTAAGGTCTAAATCTGAGCAGGATTCTTGCTCAAATGTCTTTTCCATGGCACGTTTCAGGTGGCTCATTTCATTTGCCCTGAATCACGAGTGGTGTGCTGTTGTCAAGAAACTTCTAGATATATTGTTTCAAGGAAACATAGATTTAGGTGGGCAATCTCCTGTTCAGTTTGCCTTGTCAGAAGAACTGCTTCACAGGGCTGTTAGGAGAAAGTCAAAGCCAATGGTAGAACTTCTACTAAGATATAAACCAAATACAGCTACGGAGGAGACAGGTCCTGATAGCTTCTTGTTTAGACCTGACATGCTCGGACCTTCAAATGTAACACCTCTTCATATTGCAACTGCTATTAGTGGAGCTGAGAGACTATTAGATGCATTGACTGATGATCCTGGACAGGTAACATCCTTTCCGCAGTTGGCATCATTATCTTATATTCAATATCAATAAACACAAAGATAGATGCTTGATTAGTTACTGTAATTCTTAACATTGTGATAAACAATTGATATGCCTTCATAATTTGGCACGCAACTTTGGACATACATCAGTCAGCATAATCTTTTAGTATTCATATGAAAAGGAAATCACAATGAAGAAACCATATCACATCTTTTGAGCTTCAGCTTTATGTTTCATACTTAGACGCTACTTCCTATCACATACCAAGTCTCCAAAAGAGGAAGGGTTCTTAAACCATTTTTTCCTACTTCCATCAAAATTTGTGTATGTTCTTGCTCATTTCTGATACCATATATTCCAGTCTCTCTGCTGCTGTGGCATCTCTGGATTGTTATTTTTACCATTATTTCTAGTTGTTGCCTCCCACATTATCATCCGTTAGTGCTACCACATGGATCTTTTTCATTTCCTTATTTTACTGTGCACATCTACCTTGAAACCACTCCTCTCCTAAAACTCTTCATTCTGTTCTATTCACTGATTAGAGTCTGCTCTTATGAATGCCATGCTATCTATGCGCTAGCGTCCTTCCAATCCATGGGTTGATTCATTGCATTCTTTTTTTTTCCTGTTTTGCATTATACTTGATAATAGTTACTTTATCAATATGTGGCTGTTGTTTTTAACTCTTTTGGGTGTTTGTCAGTTGGGAATAAGTGCATGGAATAGTGTTCACGACAGCACTGGTTTCACTCCTGAAGACTATGCCTGTTCCAGAGGCCACGGATCCTACATACAATTGGTTCGAAAGAAAATTAGTGATAAATCAGACAAAGGTCACGTGGTCCTTCACATCAATGGCAATGATGATGCCACCTACAAGCAAGCAGATGGACCATGTTCTGGTAAATTAAGCGGCTTTCAGATTGACAAGAGCAAAATCAGATCAGCGCCACCTCCATATTGCAAGCGCTGCGATCGGCAGCTGGCTTACTGCAGATCCATGAGCAGCTCACTGTTGTACAGACCTGCAATGCTTGCAATGGTGGGCATTGCTGCGGTCTGTGTTTGTGTGGCTTTGCTGTTCAAAGGTCCACCGGAGGTTCTGCTTGTCTACCCTCCGTTCAGGTGGGAACTGCTGGGCTATGGTTTTATCTGAGTCAGAAGCATTGTGCACCCAAATGAAAATGATGCAGTTCTAATGATTGATCAGGTTAGTGGTGCAGCATTTAGGGTGTATGTGACTGGGTTTTTTCTATGGGAAACATACTAATTCTGTAATATATTCTGTTGTTTTTTTAAGGACAATCTTATTCTTTTCAAGGGATCAAAACCATTTGTTTCTCCAGAGATTTTTTTTATTATTTCTATTTTCATTGACAAGGTTTGTTGTTATTGGATGTTGCGATATCTCTTGCTCGCATGGGTTGCATTTGGTGAAGGCCATTCAAGCATCATGAGTTAATCTAGGGGTTACCATTATTTAGGGACTAAACTATGATGATACTAAATAGATGGGGACTAGGATTCAAATACCACAGCTCCTTGTCTCCTGTCTCTAGCCATCATCAAATCCAGCCTCACGTTTCCGTACCTTCAGAGCCTCTTCTCTGTGGCTCTAGTAGTTATTATACCGAGCTGCAATTTGGAGGAGGGTATTGAAAGATCCATGCCCGTCAAATTAAACCTTCAGGACTTATTCATACTTCTAGGCCTAAAACTTTGAAGGTATTTTTTCCCCTGGAGGCTTCCAGAGAAGAAAATGCTGAATTGAGACAAACGAAGGCAAGTTAACAATGGAAGTCCAGAAGTCAGTATGATATTTTTAATGTTGAAAGTTTGTGGTTAGCCCAAAAAATAAAAATTGAATGATTGTGTCCATTATATATAAAATATAAGTTATGGTACATATTATCTTATATGTTATTATATGATATAATATATACCATAATATATATATATATATATATATATATATATATATATATATATATATATATATATATATATATATATATATATATATATATATATATATATATATATGAGGTTTACAAAGCCTAGTTTGATTGAGATTGGTTGATTTTGGCTCAACTTGTAACTAATTTCGACTCTGTTTTGCTAGTTCAAGCTTGGTTTGTCTAGCTTTTAATCATACTTTATTTGAGCTTTTCTCAGAGCAAGCTTGAGCTTCTTAGTTCATTTGATAGGCCCAACCATAACACCCAGTGAACGGTGAATTCGTCTTGTGTGGTCAAACTCGCAGACTTTTCTTATTGCATAGTGAAATATCCCCTTAGACCAAGGTGATGAAGATAGGAAAAGATGATTGCAAATTATTTGCAAGAACGTGAGTGATAGAATTTACAAAATTAAACTGATTATAAAAATGCAAGAAGTCTTAGTTGGAATTCAAAATCCAGACAATGGGTTTTGGATGGTTGGATGCTTGTTGGGTTTGAGTCAACTGCAACAAAATCTTGTACAAAATTTGAGTTCAAATTAATAGAAAATTTATTTTCAAATAAATTTCATATTGACAATATAACTAGAATTCTAAAATCCTCAATAGTGTTAAAATTTGATAACACTTAAAGGTTGCTTCTATGATATATTTTGGTATTTAGTACTTGAATTTGACCAATAATATTTTTCTTTGATATTGTAGATTTGGTTATTCTGTAGAAAAGCCTTGTAAAATTTGCGCTCAAGCTAATATAAAACTTATTTTCAAATAAACTTGGTATCGACAATATGACTGGAATCCCAAATTCCTCGATAGTGATAAAAAATTAATAACACTTAAAGGTCGTTGCTATGGTATATTTTGATATTTGGTACTTGGATTCGATCCAACCATTTTTTCCATTGATAATGTAGATTTAGTTATTCTTCTTAAAAAATATTGTATACTCTGTTCCAACTTTGAGGACATTTAAATAGGCTCACTAACCTTAAGTTCAGTTGTTTAGCATTGTTTTCCATAAAAACAAGCTTCTAATTTTACATGCCTTTGGTTTATGCATATATACACGGAGGTAAGATAATTGATGAGATGATAGGTCTTTATTTTGATAATAGAGATAATCACTCCTTAAAGATAAAGAAAATTTCAAACCATCTGCCACTTGACATTCCTTATGGGTAAATTTCATTATTGCACCTTAAATAGAGAGCTCGAAACACATCATGTGTGTATGTACTTTAAAATAATTTTTCTATTTCTTTTGAGATTCTAGACATGATTTCGTCTGATTCATGCTTGCCCAAAATTCCCTATAATCTTAAAGGTCAAACCTATTGATCAGAGTTGGGTCGCGCCTGCATCCCTGTCTTCTTCTTTTCTTCCATCATTGTTTCCCTCCCTTTCTTCCCAGCTCTGCGCCTTCATGTTGCCACTATTTCTTAATCTCAAGTTTCGTCATGGGTTTGCTTGCCCAACTAACTTGACCATCCTTGACCAAAACCTTGAAGCCAAATTTAGACTCTTAATAGCTTTCTCAAAAATGTTTCATATCAAGGGCTACACATAGAAGGTTTCGTCAGCCCATATTATGAGTGGTTATTAATCAACTAACAGCATGTAAACCACATAATTCTTGTAAATCACAAATCTTGAGTATGAAGTGGCACAAGAAATTACTACCAATACCATATCGAAGAAGGAAGCAAATAAGAGGTTTTACTTTTCTTATTCCCCATTTTTCCTATATGGATATGTAATTAAATCTAGTCTTGGATTTGCTAGCAAGAAACTTTGCATTCGACCCATTGCCACCCACTCCTATAAACTAAAGGAGTAGTTGCCATTAGTGGGAAAATAGAAATAATGCATAGGTGCACTTTGAAGGTGGGTTGGAGTTTTTTCTTCCATTCTTATGCTTCTTATGTTCCTCAATTAAAATCCTTACTATCTAGAGAGAGAGAGAGAGGAAGCTGAAGGAAATAAGAAAAAAGTTTGAGATCCATCGCCTTGGAATTTATCATCATCTTTGGACCCCACATGCTTTCCTTTAGACACCGAATGACTACCCCTTCAGCTACATTGCCTCTCTCCTTTGCACACCTTGACATGAGACCTCTTCTCCTCGTTGATAGTGGATGCCTTCCCAACTATTCGGGCTACCAAACTACTGATCCACTTCCAACTTCTTTGTCTTTCGCCTATGCTAGTTGACTGCGATAGCTACTTGAGCCATCAGCCTACAAAACATCCCTTCATTGCATTCTTGTCCACAACTTTATGCTTCCTCCTCCACACCCTCCCCATCCACTAACCCTTTCACTAGTAGCTAGCAAACTATTACATCTTACTTCAACAAAGCTATATGACCGAGACCCAAAAACTGCCTCAACATAACCCATTGATCCTGGAACTTAAAAGCACTTTTTGTAAACAATTGAAAGACCAGTTTTAAGTAGGGTTTTTGATTTCTAACCACAATTTAAGACTAAGAAATTAAAGGACTTCTCTTTTACTTAATTTTATACTAGGGGTTTCTTAGGCAGTGAAAGTTGTCACAATCTAATGTTTCGAGCCATCATGTAAGTTTTCTCACTTCCAAACAAAGCCATTGTGAAGACAATCAACTACTTTAGAAGAGAAATGAAAGTTGAATACAAATTTGTAGCTGCTACCAGAGCAAGATATACAATATTCAAAAAGTAGTACAAGAAACTTATCAACAAGAGATTCTAATACTAAAGCTTCCGGTATTCTCTACACACAAAAACAATATCTAGTGAAATTAAAACAAGAATTTCTTAGTAGTGGCATATCCATGTCTTTGACAACAGCAACACAAACAAAGTCAATGTTAATTTTATTTTTTCTATTATAAAAAGATCGAATAAAAGTAGCAACCAGCCGAAGAAGCAAAGGACCTCATACTTCCTCTCACCACATTCATTGATCAAAGTTTGTCAAAATCCTTATTATTAGGGATAACAATAACGGATACTTCATCTATATTTCTACACAAAGATTCTTGATCTGCAAAGCCAACATGGAAGTTGCAACGAGTAATGCTTGGTGGCCTACACAAGCAATTTTTGACTTCAGTTAGCATTACAAATCAAGGTAAGGTCATCATTGTTCGGATCTTGTGATGGAATAGGATTAGGTTTTCATAAAACCTTACCCGCAATTATATGCAATCTATTAAGAGACATACTGAAGTTGGATAAAGCATTATTATTATTTAAATTGAATTACTTTTCCTTTTCAGTAGTCAATGATAAAATTGTGCATCTAGGTTTCAACCATACGAAGCGCAATTCTCGAGGCAAATGATATCTAGATCTAACAGTGTATGGTTTGTACAGCTCCAACCTTATTATCTTTGATAAAGGTTATGAAGATTAAACATTCATTTTTACAGATTATATGATGTAGCATTCATTTTTCACCAAAAGCTACATAGTCATGTATTTGTGCATTCTTGAAGTAAAAGGCCCACGGTTTCATTATTTCCATACGATATCTTTGAGATTTCACCTAATATACTTTTTCACTTGAATAACCCATGTGTTATCTAAGCAATTGTAATGGAAATTTTAGTCTAAAACACATCCTTGTTTGATGGTATCACAACCACTAATCAAATATTCCTTTTCTTGATGAATTTTGTGCATCACATGAGTTGAATGCTGAAATGTTTCCCGTGGCTTCTTTATTAAAAAATAACAAGAAATACACTGTTGTAACAAATAAAAGCAACAGAAAAAATTGTAGACTAGTGCACCTTCTTAGTTGTTGATTGACCATTTAGTCAGTCAAAAGGATATGCAGATGATTGGAAAGATTCTTTTATACAAGCAACGAAACTTGAAGGGACAAAAAAGTATTAATTAAAAAAAAGTAAACGACTACCCTACATATATGGTAGTCTTTATGCATGTACATTTCCCACAACGATAATTGTGTTGAAAGTTAAAACTTTAAACTATCACTTTGGGCATGTGCCATGGAGCAAATTGCTATATACACTAGTTTGTTAGCATGTGCCTTACATGTGGACCATTAAAAAAGAGGAATTAAGATAAAGTCCAAGCTTGTTCTCAAAATACATAAAAACTAAGTCATTATAAGGGATGAGTGTAGTAGTTGATCCGCAAAACTCTCAAGGATCCAAAAAACATGCTTGATGGCCTTATTGGATGAGACAAAAATATTAGAGGTCCACGAAATGCCTTTTTTATTTTGAGTTGATCTTTTCTAAGTTGATTGCAATCTTAGCTAGCATCACCTTCCATGTCATCCCCAACTTTCCTTTACTTTTCCTCTCTGGTGCCTAATTAAAAATAGTCAACCCCAATCTCAACCTCAAAGTGGTCTTCAATAGTATTTATTAGAGTTTTCTATTTTCTTTTTATTTTTAGATCTATTTTGCAGTATTTAAAGCATTACTATACATAAATCTAGAGCATGATACTTGCATAGACATAGCCTAGAGAAGCACAAAATCCTCGGAAGCCCTAAAAGGACCTCTTAACAAGGGTATGGGGGGTGGATCTTGCAGCGTAGATCTCAAAAGGTTGCCTAATTTATAAAAAAAAAATCATCTTAATCAAACGTTGTATGACCAAGTTATGGCCTTCGAAAGTTTAGTCTGTGACTCGGCTTTTTGATATAGCAGATCTTGCTCCTGAACCTTACCAGCCCTATCCATAGAAGCTAAAGTGGTCCACATTAAGTCTAAAGATCCTTCTGAATCAGAGTTTCTCTGTTTAGAAGATTTAGCTCCTATTAAATTAGAACTAAAGGTGAAAAAATGTCTACTTCCCCATCTCACAGTTGACCACCTGGCTTTGCTCAAAAGCTAACCCTGTTGATCAATCCGAGAAGACTCTGTCCTTCCATGCTTGGTTTCTGTGACCTTTCTCTCGATGACAATCCTCTTCCAATAATTTTTCTTGCTCCACCCATAGGTCACCCATAGTTGGCAGCACTAGTTCTCGATCGTAGTCTTTATCTAACATGAAAGGCTCAAACATCGTTAAATTCTTAGTATTGACTACCGAGTACATCTCCGTGTATGGTGGTAAGTCAAGCTGGAAGGCATTCTCCCATATTTTCTTTAGAATTTTGAAGGGACCATATCAAATTGCCTTTCTCCCTTCACCTTTCAACTTGTCTTTCCCTAAATAGAACCAGACTAGCTCCCCCAATTGGAAATTGCATTTCTTGTGATGTTTATCATGCCAATCCTTATAACGTTGTTGTGAGCTATGCAGCTGTGCCTCAACCTCCTGATGCACTTTTTTGATATTCTCAAGAAACCTTTGAGTTCTTGCTTGGTCTCCCTCCTCTTTACTATGCTTTGGTGTAGAACCAATTATAAATCTAGGTCGAAGAAACTCTATGGTAGATAGCCCAAGAAACCCTCAAATGGCGATTTCTAAGTAGAACCATGGATAGCTTGATTATAAGTGAACTAGAGGTATGGCAAGCTATGATTGCAAATCTTCGGATGCTTGAAATTATAGCCTTGAAAGAGATGCACATGGTATGATTCACGACCTCAGTTTGTCCGTCTATTTGTGGGTGGAAGGCAGTGCTCCGTTTCAACTTAGTATCCATCATCTCTCATAACAATCTCCAAAAATTACTCAAGAAATGGCTATCTTGTTCTAAAATTGTGGAAAAAGGTAGCCCAAAATTTTTTCATACCTGTTGAAAGAACAAATGAGTTGCTTCTTCTCTTCTACTGTTTCTTGCAAGGGGTCAAGCATACCATTTTACTAAATTAATCAACTACCATAAATAAGTAGTCATGCCTAGGTCTTGTCCTTGGCAAACCTCCTAGAAAATCCATCAAGACACTCTCCCAAGATCTGCTAGAAACTAGTAATGGTGTATAAATTCTCAGTTTTCTATTGAAGGGCTTTAATATTCTGCATAGTACAGACCTTTAATGAATTGGGCCACATCTTGCTGCATTTTTTGCCAATAGATGTACCCTTTTAAGTTTAACAGAATCATCTCCACTCCGAAGTGCCCTGCAACCTTTGAAGTATGAGTCTTTCGAATCTAATGTACTCCATCAGTAGCTTGAGGTACACATAAATATGTCTCCCTATATAGTCCTTTCACAGTGAATTTTGTTAGCACACCTTTCTTCAATTTCTCCAACTCTTCTTAAAAAATTAAAATCTGTTGCATAGAGATCTTTGTACTCCTCATAATAGAGTGGCTAAATCTATATTGCAATCGATATACTGGAGATCACTGTTGTTAGAGTCTAGGATAATAGATCACCTAATTTGTTTGTAGTCCCTTTCTTATATTTGATCACTAGGTTGAATTGTTGTAGATATGGCATCCACATCATATATCGAGCATGCTATAACTTGGACTAGATATGGAGAAATTAAAGTGGCTTGTGATATGTATGCACAATTATTTTTTTGCCCAACAAATATAATCACCAATGCTTCATGGCCTGATGTGGCGCATACGACTCTTTGTCATATATCGAATAATTCAGCTACGGTCCTTGGAACATCTCTAAGTGGTACACTACTAGTTTTTGATCTTGCCCGAGAACTACTCCTAGTACATACCCTGACACATCAGCCTTGATATCGAAGGGTCTTTACAGATTGGGCAATGTCAAGATAGATGCTTCCTAGATCTTTTTGCTTTAGAAGTTGAAGGGTACTTTCATGCTTCTTCGACCATTCATTTTTTTGGTTGGCTTTTGTCAAATCATGTAGGGGTGCTGCAAGTACTAAGAAGTGCTTGATGAATTTTCTAGCATACTTGCATGCAACCATGAAGCTCCTGACCTTGGTCACTGTTTTGGGTCTAGGCTAATTTTTGATGATCCTCATCTTTTAAAGCTCAATTTTCAGCTCACCTCTACTAACCACGAAGCCTACATACACCAAATGACTGCTTTCTGATCTTGCACTTCTTGAGGTTCAACTTCATCTGATTTTCTTGTAGCACCTTTAGGGCCTTTATGATGTGCAAGACATGTTCTTTCCAAATATTACTGTAGATCAGAATATCATTGAGATAACAATCATGAAGTCTTTAAAGAAGGGTTGCAGTACTTGTTCATCAACCTTATGAAGGTGGTAAGGGCATTGCATAAATTGAACGGCATGACTAGCCACTTGAACAAACCCTACTTTATCTTGAAGGTCATCTTCCAGGTGTCTTCCTCATGAACTCGACCTTGATGGTACCTAGATTTCAAATCCAGCTTGGTGAAGTAGCATGCATGCTTGAGTTGGTCTAGTAAATATCAATTCGGGGTAGAGGGTACCTATTTTATAGTGATCTTGTTCAAGGCATGATAATCGATGCACATCCTCCATCCACTAGCTTTCTTTGGCACTAGAATCATGGGAGATCCACATGGTGAATTGCTAGGCTTGATCACGCCTTGGTCGAGTCATGACCCACTTCTTTGATCTCTTCATTCTTCATCATCGAGTTATGGTAGAGCCCCAAGTTGGACAAAGGTGCATCACTGACTAGTTGAATCTCTTGCTAATTATTTTTCTGGGTGGTAGCCCATTTACCTCCTTGAACAGGTCTAGAAACTTCTTCTATGGTTGGCTTATCTCAGCTTTCTGACTTGGATTCAAGTCTTTTATTAAGGGGCTCAATCTCTCTTATGTGGCATCGACTTCTCCTATCATCAACAACACAAACCTTTTGCAAGTTTTAGTATGTTGCTTTGCTTGAACAACAATTACAAAGTCTATGTTTTCTTGTGTTTTGGAGGCATTGATCATGAATTCCTTTCCATCCTTTATGAACTGATACTCATCAGCCCCTGGTAGAAGACTGCATCTCGATCCCAAAGATACGAGCTTCTAAGGAGGTAAATGTACCTCTTAGTTATCTTGTCACAAGTTACGAGCTTCCAAGTCAAACATCTAGAGAAAATATTTCACAAGTTATCTTGTCAATATACCTCTTAGTTATAGTGCACTTGAAGGTTCACTACTTGGTAATCTTCAACTCAACATTTTTCTAAATCCTACTGAGAGGGTAAGGATATGGATGAGGTTTGGTCTACAACCCTAGCTTTTGAATTAGATTTTTAGAGATGAGGTTCTTCTGGCTTTTAGGATCTACAATAGCTGCGATGATGCTCTGCTTTACTTAGATCTTCAAGCAGAAGAGCTTCTATAGTGCCTCTAGATTTGCCTTAGTTGCTGTCTCAGGTTTCCTCGCCATCAAGCTTCATTTAAAGTCTACTTTCTCGAGTTTGGGCAACTCCTCAACCTTTATAGTATTGAGAATCACCTTTTCTTTCTTCTTGGAATCCTCATCCTTCGGCTTCTTTCTCTTTGGCTATTGCTTAGAGTGAAGTTTTCAATATTTTTTTTGGTGTATTCATGGAGGTTTGGTGATCCGAGTAATTTCTTTTGAGTTGTGCTGGCTTGCTTCTTATCTCTCCTTCTAGCTTGATTTTTCGCTGCCTTTCTTGAACTTGTTTCCCTTCTTGCCCTCCCTAAGCCAATTCTTCTTCTTAATCTTTATAGCATTTACGCTGGCTTCATGGATATCTTCAACTTTGAAGAGTTTCAGCTCCTTTTAGATGCTCTTGTGGAGACCTCTGATGTACTCATAAAAATTGCATGATTGTTAATGGAGTTTCGAGTAAGATTGCATGCTTGTAGAACTCGGTGGTATAGTTCTGGATGGATTGATTACACTTCTATTGTAGGTATTATCGCATGCCCATCGATCATTCTTGTAGCCGATTTAGTAGGATTGCTTCTTGATTATGCCCTTAAATTTGCTCCTTGTCATATTAGAAACATCCTTGTTCCTTATGTATAAATTTTACCAGATAAGAGCATGGCTAGTAAGCTAGAGATGAACAAAAGCTACTTTTTAGATATTGGAGTATCCATAGATAGATCTATAACCACTTTAGCTAGTTATCTAGCTCCTCTGCATCGACAGTCTCATTATATATAGGGTTCTCGATTGGAGGTTCAACTTTAAAAGATTGAAGAGAGAGATTTTCCATACCTGTAGGTTGCTCATCCTCCTCGTTTGATGGTGGATCTTCATCTTCAGATGGAGAGATAGCTTCATAATAGGAGTTGCTGGTGCTTGTGCTTTAGGTATCACTAATCTGGAGATAATCTCGGTGAGTTGGCAATATTCTCATCTAGTTGTGTGAGACGTCCCTTCGTCTCATTATCTATCGAGAAAGAATTAGCAACCATACTCGTTTTTGTCCTTCGATATAGTTGAAATACAGATAGCCCTTTTCTTGATTTCTTGTATTGTTCGCATGTTTGGACCATGAACTAATATTCCCACAAATATAGAAGATTGAAGTTCTAATACCAACTTGATTAGATCGAGGAGAAATTTTTTTTTTCTTAACCTGCTTAACTCAAATCTCTAAAAACAAAAATAGAAGAAGATAGAAGTATTATGAAAGTAGGGTTTAAAATAGAAATGACTAAAACTAAGGTATAAAGCTTCTATTTATAATGGTGAGGTTTGCCCTTGCACAATTCGGTTCGGATTTCTTTTTCTGATTCTAATAGGATTCTCTTTTCTAAAATAGGCATGACTAGTAAAAATAAACTTAAAAAGGCTAAAAAATTTTAGAAGGTAGATTTTGATTTTTATATCAGCTCTGTCCTTTGTCGTTCGGCTTGATCCTTTTGGGGTTAGAAGATATATTCAGTAAAAATCTTATTCAAAAAGAAAACTTTCGGTTTGATCAGTCTGTTTTAAGCCCCAAAGATGAAATTTAGGCTCGATTTTTAGGGGCACCATCCCCTAAAAAGTGCGGCGTTATGACATAGATCTCAAAACGTTGCTCGATTAAAAAAAAATTTATTTCAATTGGATATCGTATGACCATATTATGGCCTCTGAAAGTTTGGCTTGTGATTCGGCTTTTTTATATGGTGGATCTTGCTCCTAGATTCTGTCTAACCCTATTTGTAGTGGCCAACATGGTCTATATGGAGTTCGTGGATCCTTCTGGATCACTAGAAGAAGTACATCAAAGAATAAAGGAGAAAATAATGACTTCTATTTTAGCAGATGAGGGTGTGAATTGTTATTTCAACCAACTGGAATATAAGATTACAAAATTCGCTAAGCTTATGAGCCTTTAACTCCAACACCTACATACCTTGTTGCGAAGTTCTCTCCAATGTTTGGTGAGGACCAATCATGTAGTGAAGAGGAGGATCCATCCATAGGTACGCAAAATCACCTCTCTTCAACCTTTTAAAGAAGAAGTTAGAATTAAGATACCTATTTATGATGGATTTGCTAATGCAAAAGTTGGATCATTAGTTTGAGATGTTTTTTATTATTTAGAGATACACAAGTGTCTAGAAGGTTGCTCTTGCTCATCTAAAGCTATCTAGCGCTCTCTTACCTAGTGAAACTTGTACATGAGATCCAATGATGTATATGAATAAAAAAATTTAAAATTTAATTAAGAAGTAGTTCTACCCAATTATCCATGAAGAAAACTAAAGATTAAGTAGTAATATTTTTAGTAAAAGCATGATCAATCTATTCAAGCCTACACAACCGAGTTCTATAAGCATGCTATCTCTTTGGAGATTTCTATAACATATGGTCTCCATGGGGACGTCTAGAAGGAGCTGAAGCTTTTATGGCTGAGAGCAAGATGGGATTAAATCTTGGAGGAGCATAGTGATGACATGGTAGGAAGGTCACTAGTGACACAAGAGCTGGGTACAGGACCAATAAAGGAAGAAGTGATAAAGTAGGGTTATGTTTTCTTTTTTGTTACCAAGTTCTCTAAATAAGAGATGGAAAGGATTTTTCCATTTCTTTTCTATGTTTGTTGGCGCGGCAAGTAAGCCAACATAGTATTCAATAAATGGATGGATTAGATGGACTACAAGTCATGCACTCCATCGAATTTGTGCCAACATGCATATAGCATACATGGCCATCCACTAGATGTGAAGGTTCCTATTAGCTATTTGGGTTTGAAAACTTGGTTAAGTTTTGGTCTTAAATAGGTCAAATGAGTTTCGGTTTGGGCAGTTCCAGTGGTTTTGGTATCTTCAACCTAGTTTTGTTAATTTTAGCTCAAAAAGAAAAATGAAAAAAATAAAAAATAAAAATGAAAGAAATAAAAAGAAAAATTGATAAATTGAAATAAACAAGTTTAGGAAACAATATGGATGTATTTTGAAGAATATTGTATTGTTTCGAGTCATGGACAAGCCTAGTTCATAGAATTAGGCTGCGCTATGCTGACTAGCTCTAGATCAACTCAGTCACAATCTGAACTCCACACATTCTAGCATGTTGTAACCCTTTTAGTTTGGTTTAGTTGCAAAGACTATTCATCCAAAACTTCTCTGATTAGACTGCCTTAAACTTCTTGCATTACATATACTCACTCTCTAAACAAGTATAGAGAAGCCCTAAAAACTAGCCAAGCTTGGTTCATAGAATTGGGCTACAGTATACTGACTAGCTAGTGGTTGAGTTAGTCCCAATATAAAATCCACACATTTTAGCCCATTGTGATTTTTTTAGTCCAGTTTAGTTGCAAAGACCATTCATCCAAAGTTTCTCTCATCGAACTATCTTGAGTGATCTGCATTACACATACTTTTTAAACAAGCATAAAGAAGCCCAAAAACCAAGTGCCAAGAGGGTGGCCTTGGAGTGGTGGACCTCTTGATCTTTGGTAGGTTTCCTAGTATTTGTTCCTTCGCACCATCAATAACAATCTATGGATCTTGTTCTATCTCGTCTTTATCTTAATGGATGAATTGTTTTGAATTTTGGTATTCTCAAATGATTACATGTTAGATCTTCATTCAAAGATTCCATGCTTTAAGCAGGCTCTAATGCTTCTCGTTGTTTGATTTACATATGGCTTCCTTATAGTACATTTAATGCAATGATATTAGAGAGATAACTAGCAGGTTTGAAATTTTGACTAGAGCTCTGAAACTAAGACCAAAACCTTCTAAGTTATCTTAGAACCATTATGAAATAGGTTCAGTTTTTCATGTTTATTTATGGGCCAAATTTATTGTATGTGTGTGCAATTAATTATAACTTTTTGTCATTTTTTCTATTGAAGCATTTTTCCAGCATTTGAAATCACTATGATAAATGGGTTATAAAGAAATTCTAAGAAGCGAATGGCCTATATAAAAAATTCAAAGGAGTAAACATTGGATTTAGGCTTTTTTATTTTAGAGCTTAAACTAGACAAATACATATTTGTCAGAGTATCCTTTTAAGAACCTAGCATGGCCATGGGTGCCTTGGTGAGGCCTGCCTCATAGGCCAACAACATGAGCACTCACCTAGAAAACTAGTCACCCAATTAGGCAATTAGGCATTGCCTAGTTCGCCCATTTTGAATGAGCGATGGCTAACCCAATCTAGGTGCAATAAGTTCGAGCTAGATAGATGGTTAAGCTTGATGACTCATGTCGCTAAAAAGAGGAAATAAGGACAGTTGCACAACAATTGCATAATATAGGGATATGGGCATCCTATCAACATATAGCCTTGACCATAGATCTCAAAGCAGAAAATCAGCTCTTAAATAGACTCATGTTTAAGGGTGGCAAATGATCTAAATAACTTGAGCCTGGCTCTAAAAAATCAAGGGTCTAGCTTGATTTGAAGCTAGATGAACGAAGCTCGAAATAAAATTCTGGGTTGAAATTATTCAAACCAAGCTAAAACTAGATCTAACTTGATCAAACTTAATTCGATAATAAAAAAAAATAATATATATTATATGCATGCGTGTACAAAATTTGGATAGTAATGCTTGATTTTTGATCCAACTAGCCAAAATATTAGGATTTTTTCAAACTTGAATGCTTATTTACTTTTTGAATCTATTAAATGTCATTGTAGATTTAAACCAAGTTTGAATTAAGCTATAAGTCAAGCTTGAATTTATTTCTAACTTAATTTATAATTTCAAAACAACGAATTAAGCTTTTTTCTTTTTATTTTGATTTGCAATTAAATTTGAATAAAGGTCAAAATAAGGCTTACAAATCAATTTTATCTTATTTTTTTGGAGCTTAAAACTAATTTTAAATTGTTTATATTATCAAGTTTGGCCTAATCATATTCCTCATTATCATTATGAATTAGATTTGAGTGCATATAAAAATTTAAGCATCGAGCAGTAAAGCCGGAGGAAAAAAAAAAAAAAAAATGATACGCTACGCCGCCGTGCGGAGGATTTCATTGTGCCAGAATGGTTTGCTCGTCCCTCTTTCCATCCTGACCTAGGGCACACACGAGAGAGACGACTCCCCTCGCTCCCACTCTCGCCTCTCCTGTCGGCTTGTCCTCGGACGGTGGCGCGCCGGCGAGGCTTCCGAGGCTTGGGATTGACCGCTCCACTGATCGGCCGCTGATTGAGGTAACTCCTTTCCCCCTCCCTCTCCCCCTTCCATCCTCCATCTCAACCCTGCGTCACAACTCTACCCGAACGTTTCTCTCTCACACCCACATTGCCCCCATTAACTCTTTCTTCTTCTCACCTCAATAGCGAAAGTGGGATTAGGGGTTTATTAGGCGCAACGATCGGCATCCCTTTCATTCAGATTTTTCTCTTAAGAGAAAAAAAAATCAAGGGGTGTTTATCCTATGTGAAAAATCTTCTATGTTGCCGTAGGAGAGTTCATGATGTCAATTCAATTCCAAGTAAAGTCATACAGGTTTCATCGGAAAGTCGAATCCTATCTTCGCACGATTTCAAATATGATCTATGTGTTTTCTTTTTTCCTTTAAACTTCTTCATTGAACTGTTTATCAAGGCCTACATGCGAGTAAACCTATTTTTTCTTTTGTTTTGTAGTGCATCTGCTTGCTGGAGATTGAGCTAAAGTAGTTGTGTTTGATTTCTGAGGAATTTTAAGTTTTTTTTTATTATTGTATGCAGGAATCTTTTGTTGCCTTGTCAGTTTGCTAAAGCTCTTGCAAATATATATGGGCTGAATCTGGCATTTCATGGGAGGTGTTGAAGATGATGAACCGCCGTCAAAACGTGTGAAAGCATCTACAGAAGACTTGCGGAGTCCCTTTGATAATTCATCTCGTTCAGTGCCCATCAGTCCTTTGGGAGGCTCGATGGCTCGGCCTTTACTATCCCAAGGGAAAGATGATATGATTGGTTCTAAAGGGGTAATTAAAAAGGTGGAATTTGTAAGGATCATTACAAAGGCTCTTTATTCTCTTGGTTATGAGAGAAGTGGAGCAGCTTTAGAGGAGGAGTCAGGGATATGCTTGCATTCCTCTGTGGTTAATCTTTTCAGGAAGCAAGTTCTTGATGGAAATTGGAATGAGAGTGTGCTTACATTGCATAAGATAGGACTTAGTGATGAAAGCATCTTAAAGTCTGCATCTTTTTTGATATTGGAGCGGAAATTCTTTGAACTTTTGGAAAAGGATAGAGTCATGGATGCATTAAAGACATTGAGAAGTGAGATCACTCCTCTTGGCATTGATAAAAAACGAGTGCACGAGCTTTCATCTTGTGTTGTCTCTCCTCAACAGCGTTTGCTACTTGGGTTTGCCAATCTGGGAATTGAGACTTCAAACTCACGACTGAAGCTTCTGGAGGACCTGCAAAAATTGTTTCCTCCCACTGTTATGATACCTGAAAGGCGGTTAGAGCATTTGGTTGAACAGGCTCTCAGCGTGCAACGGGAAGCTTGTTATCTCCACAACTCCTTGGATAATTCACTGTCATTGTACACTGATCATCACTGTGGGAAAGACCAGATTCCTTCTTGTACAGTACAGGTTAGAAATTACTATCTGATAGAGAATTACATTTTGTTGGCATTGATAAAGAAGCATTCTAACCTTCTCCCCTTCCCCCTGCCCTCTCTGATTCTTTCTTGGTGAGTTAGTTTGAGCATTGTGTTCCATGATCTGGCTAAGATTCCATTTCCTTGGGAATTCCTCGACATAAATTATTGTTTATACTCTCTTGCACTTCCAAACTTTTTCAATAAATGAGTGTATCATCCATATCATAGAGACTAATTCTGAGAACAAATTCTAAGAATTTTCTGCTGTAAAACACATCTGAAACCATATTCACTCATGAAGTTCTCGATCTTATGATACCTTGTTGACATGTATTATAGTCTAATAGTTGATTAGTAGTGCTATTGAAACACACGTTACACTGGCAACATCATTGCCATAAAAATATGGATTGGTATTTGTGGAAGGGAAAATAAAGGGAATATATGGTGGAAATATAGGTGGGGAGAGGATAAATATGTTGCATGTTTCAGGTGAGCTGCTACATGCAATGTTGTTAAGATCGACATCGGTTCATAAACCATAGAGGGGGTCAGATTGGATTGGATCATGGATCATAAGATTTTTTTTAGATTTTTTAGAAATATAAAAATATTAAAAATAAAAAAATAAGTAACAAGTTATAGGAAATAAGAGAAATGTGATCATCAGTGAGAAATCTGTTTGTTAGCAGGTGTTTAGCACCATGAAAAAGGAAAACATGGTTGAGGAAAGTTGTAACGGGTGAGAATAGTAGTAAGGTAGAATAATAACAAGGAAATGAAAGGAATTAGAGGCATGCAGCAAGTTATTTTTATTAATCTTGCTTACAAAAATCTAAATCCAATCAACTCCGTGCAGCTGGATAGATCCTCTTATAATAGGTGAAAATCAGATTCCTTGTGTTCTTTTATTAATCTTACTTTGTTAGATGTTCCTACTGAAATTTTCAATATTTTATTTGCTGATTCCCATGGATGTATTTATTCTAGATTGGTTTTATAAATCCGATTAACCAAAAAAAATAAGAGAGACAACCAAGACGTGCCTGAGGTTGAATGATCTGGACCTTGGATTGATTGAGATTAGAAATGTTCATGTTAGGAAACTAGCTAGTAACCAGACCTTGGCTTGATAGAGATTAGAAATTATCATGTTAGGAAACTAGGTATCCAGTTGCTTATTGATACCCCTATTTGAATTCAAATAGAACTTTTTAAAAGGAAATTTGAATTCAAAATTAAAGTTCTTAAAAGGAAATTTGAATTTAAATAGAACTCTTTAAAAGGAAAACAAATCAAGAATATTTATGTGTTTAAAACTCCCTTAAATCATCTTAAAAATTAGCTAATTAGTGCTAATTGCCATCTGAAAGATTCTCTTTTCTCTAGAAAAAAGGTCCAGAATAAGTTTTGGTGGGCCTGTTTAGTGTTCATGCATGAAACATGGATGCTGTTACTCTGTTTCATGCATAGACAGTGCACAGAAAGCTCATTTAAGTGGTTTATGCAATCTTATGGATTGGACGATCCACGATTATGATCGTGTGATCCAGAATTGGATCATCCGATTCTTTCCAAAGTTGATCCTAGTGCTTCATCTGGACTGTTTGGGTTTTTCTTTTAATCCAGATCGTACAATTCAGATTGTGGATCATCTGATTTTAACTACCCTGGCGACATGAAGATTCAGATGATAGGGTGAAACATATTGCATTACAGACTTAAGTAGTAGTAAGACCTTTTCTTCGGTAGCTTCTCCAAGACTACCAAAGCCAAGTATCTAAATGTCTGGGATGAGGGAGTGCATGGGATCTAAAAAGGTTGGTCTATGAGTCTGTCTAGCATATGGAGAGTTATCATGAAATGTTAATTTTATTTGAAGATATGATTAAACTTTCTCACGAAACTATTCTGAGTTTGCCTAGAACTAAAATATTGTGAACTTCCTTGTAGATATGGATTTATTAGATATGATAGATGGCCATTTGATTCAAGAAAGAGAGAAAAAAGAAGGGATGTAAACTGTTATTCTGATTGGAATTTACTTTCTCCTTTTTTTGTTCTTAATTTTATTAGGATGGGACAATTTTCTTCCAATTTTAGGTACTGATTACTTGTCATACATCACAAAAAAATATTATTACTCCTAATCTCATTTTCCTTCATGAAGTGGGTGGAGGACTGAGGTAGTGGGGCCAATGGGGGTGAGAGGGAAATATTTGGTTAGAGTTGTCACAGGGTTGAAAGACATGTCTCAAGAATGGTTTAGAGGTGTCCAATGATATTGTGAATTTTTGGTGGTTGGCTAGATTGAGAGTTAGGCGACTGAGGGAGCAGGTGGGTTAAGAGTCTGATGATGTATGATGTTACAATGCTGGATTTGATGAGAGGGTTGTGCAGTCTAATGTGGGCAAGAACGATGGACGAGGTTGATAGGGTTGGAGTTTGATGAGACTATTAGTGGCCTATAAGTGGGTGGATGAGGGTGGAGTTTCAGATCCAGAAGGCCGTTAAGTTTCGGGATTGAGGCATGGTCAAGAAGGGCCATGTGAGAATGGACACGTGCAACAGTCTTCTCTATTCTCAATCTCCCTGGCCATCAAACAAGCTTCAAACATGTGTAGTGCATGATTCATGACATAATGAATGAAATAATTTGTTATTCAAAATGGTAGAAGATAGAAAATAATGGTCTATTATGTGAAGAGGTGACATGTAAAGAAGAGAGAAAAAAATTATCAACAAAATTTTAGTAAATAGTTTCGAAGCCTGTGCACTTACAATAACTTTCTAGAAAAGGAATATTAGAATTCGTTTAAATGTCACATTAGACTAATAAAGTTCCAATCCAACCTAATGGGTCAGTTATGGGTGAATATCACAACTCAAAGCTATCTAGAGTTGATTCTTAGTCAATGAGAGAAACTAGCTTTATCCCTTATCTATCTTTGATTGGATTTGGCATGACAGCAAAGTAAAAGCAGTGTTGTTGCTTCCTTTCTATCGGGTGAGAGAGGAAACAAGAGTGAGGAGAGAGTCCAATATATTCAGGTCTATTTTTCTTCATTTGGCTTATCATTTCAGCAAACTTTGAAGAAAAGGTTTAATTGTCTAAGGCAGGTCAAAACCCATATCATGTATAGAATTGGGGAAAGAATGGACATGCATTCTATATTACATTGATTTTGGTATCAGTGTTACATTTGGGTCTTTCTAGTTCTTTTATTCTATAAAGAATTTTCTCATGTGGACTCATACTCAAGTGTCATGTTTATTCCCCATGACTGAGTGTGTGCCATGGCTGTTTGCGTATCTTTGGGCAAATTGAAGGATCTAAGTAACGAAAATTGCTTTTTTTTCTTGAAATGTTTTTTCTTTGAGCTTGTTTCTACTAACATGCATCATGAGTCATTCCATATAAGACTATGTTAGACAGGCTTATAAATCAGAAAGAGAGAAAGATCATTGCACATTTGAAAGAATGAACAAATTTATAATAAATCTAGATCCTTATGGAGGCATGTATAATCTTTGTAAAATCAACAATGCCATCTTTCTAAAATCAGGCTAAAGGGTAGAAAATATTATCCATTGTAGTTGGAGAGTGATTGTTTCTTAGCATAACATTAATCCTCTAAGCTGGTAATGAATTCCTAGTCTCTTCCAATTTAGTCATTTAGATTTGAAAATTTCAGAAGGGACTATTTGTACCATTATATTTGTCGGAAATGATCAACATATGAAGAGGTATTCACATTGACATTATTTCAGATGTGTTATATATTCACAATACAAAAACTAGGTTTCTTTGCATTAATTTTTTCCCTCATCTATCATTATTCATATCCCGTGGTTTTTTCACTTGTAGGATATTTTTCAAGACATAACTCTAATAAATAATTGAACTTTCCCCACCTTTTTGGGCCATTTTGCATAACATAACATGTAAATGGCACTCCTATTAGCTATTTGGGTTTGAAAACTTGGTTAAGTTTTGGTCTTGAATAGGTCAAATGAGTTTCAGTTTGGGCAGTTCCAGTGGTTTTGGTATCTTCAACCTAGTTTTCTTAATTTTAGCTCAATAAAAAAAATGAAAGAAATAAAAAAGAAAAATTGATAAATTGAAATAAACAAGTTTAGGAAACAATATAGATGTATTTTGAAGAATATTTTATTGTTTGAGACCTTTGAGTACATCATTTAGGCAATTTGTGTTAAAACAGTGTCTGTATTTTCTTCGGATGCAAACTTGCATCTATCTATATGTATGTAATCCTAGTTCTAACATTAATCATCATATATGTTTCACATTACTTTGTAATATATCATTTTATTACTTGATCATATGTTAATGCATGAAGTTTTTAATGTGTATCTGGTCTAACCTCTAGTTAGCAAAGCCTATTTCAAATTTTGACTTATTGGAATTCAGAACCCAGTATTATAGTGGTTCCAATTACTCACAGCAATTTATAATCTCTGGAAAATGCTTCTGAAGATTGGAAGTCATGAAATGTTGACAAAAGATTGTAGCTAGTTGCCCATACTGAAACTCGAAAATTGAACCCAGTTTAAGAAAATTTCTAGGTAGAACTGGAAAGTTTTAATCTTGTTTTCGTAATTCTAATCAAAACTTGAAACCATGCTAACTATCTTGATAACATCATGTGCCACTAGAGGTGCCTTAAGGTTGGTTCTTAGTGCGTGATGATAGAAAAATCAACCAATATTTTGCCGCATATAGCTGATACTCTCTAGAATTTGAGCATAGACCAAGATCTATGGTGCAAAAGAAGAAAAGCTATTCAAACTCTCTTTAGGCTAATGTTTAGCTTGTGGACATAATTCATGGTCTCATGCACTATTTGTAGAGGCCTGTTGGCTAGTTGGATTATCTTAGATAAGTAACTTTAGTTGTTCCTTCTCTTTTCATTTGTCATCTTCTTTTCATCATGGAAGAAATAATTGTTGTCTTTATGATGAAAGCGTTGGAGATAGGGAGAGGATAAGAGGGGGATGTGAAACTTGAAAGAGGCTAGAAGGAACAGAAAAAATAATAGAGAGGAGATATGAAAAAAATTCTGTTTCTAATTAAGAGGGTCTCAAATATCAAAAACCTATTTTATGGCTTAAAGTAGATATTATCCAGCTTCATGTCTACTAGGGTATTGTTCATATTAATGTCTTAATTTTGCTAATGATAAGCAGTCCCTGATGGGTGGCATATAACAAGCAATGTTTGAAGAGTCTTTTATCCAACACCACCTTAATTTTGGAACCCTGTGCCTATTTGAATTAAATTTTAGATTGAGTGCTTCAATATCTCACAGCTGTCATGCTATCATGGTAATGTTGTCACTTGAAATTTTCAATCTATGCTTCTATTGCAACTGATTGTTTCCAGTAATATACCAAAAGGTGAGCATGGCCGATTACCTAACTTTCTAACACAAACAACATGCATCAACAAAGGAAAGCATATGTGTACCATATTAATGATTTCAAGGAAGTTCTATGTATATTTTTGAGTTATATAAGCTATTTCCATCAGACAATGGTTTGGCAACCTTTGGGATTTCAACTTTGTTGTATAATATGACTTGTTTGTTTGTTCAACTTGCATAAGCTTTTGTTTTATTTGTTTCAGTTGTTTAGAAACTCAGCTATTGCCAATCTACTGAGCTAATTTACTAACTGGTTTGGAACAGGTATTGCAAGCACACCATGATGAAGTATGGTTTTTGCAGTTCTCAAATAATGGGAAATATTTAGCATCATCATCAAATGATAGATCTGTAATTATATGGGAGGTAACTTTTTATTTTGGATTTTGACCAGACATTGCTAAACTTCTCTCTATTTCATAAGCTTGTCAATAACTCGATTTCTCTCATCATCTGATTTAGAATGCAGTTAGAATTGGAGTTTGCATATGTTGCCTTCTTCATATTCTTAATGGTGAATATACTACATAATATTGCTATTTGTTTATTAGTAACCTAAAATGGTGAACAATATAAATTTTTCCAGCTAAGCTGATTGTTTTTTTTGGTGATATATGCTCATTTCATTGATAGCTTTAATAGAAATTTTGTAATCAAGTAATGAGAGCTTTTTAGGAGAAGCAATTAGAAGACTCACCCTTTGATTCCATCTTCTCCATCGAGTGGTCTCATTCAGTAGGTTTCTTCTAGATTTATTTTATCATACAATGTTGTTACTGATGCTTTAATGGAAGTCTACACTATCCATCACTATGAGCTGCTATTATCCAAAGATATAAACTTGCTTGCATAAGGACTTTGATAGCCAATCCACCTCTCTTTTAAAGGTCCCCCTCCTATTTCACTTTGTACTGTAGAGTTTAGATCTTACTTTCCATGTATGGAAGTACTTGATCCTATGGCAAAAATAGTTAGTGATTGCCAAACTAACTTGAATCAGGCGGTTTGGCCCGTACCAAACTGAATCGGCGCCAAGTCGGAATGGTCCAGCAAGTTGGATTAGTTCGGTTATAAAAGCTCTCCCACACCCTCGTTTGGTTATAAAAGCCCTCTAGGACTCTAGGTTTGGTTATAAACCTGCTCGTGATAGTTCGAGAGCACCCTCCTCCCTGCTCGTGATGGTTCGAGAGCCCCTCCCCCTCCTTTCTAAGGGTTTCGATGGTTCGAGAGTCTTCGCCACTAGATGCTATTTGCTCCCCCCTTGGCCATCACCAGTAAGCCTCGTCCCTCGCCCACTCTCTCTCTCTCACTCTGCTAGAGTTAGGATTAGGGTTTAGCCCTCGGCCCTCTACTTCTTCGTTCGGTCCCTTGCTCCTCCTCTTTGACATCATTTTGTTCTCGGCTCGCTCCCTAAATTAGGAAGAGCCACCGGAAGGACATTCACCGGTAAGCCTCCTCCCCGCTTTCTTTCCCCCTTTCCTCCCTCCCTCTCCCACTCTCCCTCTTCCTCTTCCTCTTCTCTCTTCTTTTCTCCCTCTCCCCCTCCTCCCTGTTTTCTGTATGCCTTGAAATGGCATGGTGTGAACTCGTTCTGTATCGAACTATTTGCCGGCCGGTACGACCTCCGGTCGCTTCTGCTATGCTGATCTTGATATTGAGGTCTTCATGATATCACTATAAGTTCAATCCACCTTTGAATTTCCAAGATCTGATGAAGAAGGCCGACATAAAATATTCTCACAATCACGCTATTGATTGGTTGTTTTAATGGCATTGCTTGACAATCCAATTCTGAAACTCAACTCATTGATAACATGATGAAAGGGGAAAGAAAGGAAGAAAACAGAGGATCAAGAAAAAGACTAGTAGAATGGAGTAGGACCTTCTAGCTCCGATACTCCATTGATGTAGGACAGCAAGGGGTTAAAACATTTTAAAGCTAATTCTAGCATATTTTTGTTTAATATTCTGCAAAAAATCAGCTGCTGTGCCAACTGCCGACAATCCAATGAAGAAAAATAGGGTAGAAATAAAAGAGCAATAAGAGAAGAAGAAGAAGAAAGAAAGAAAGAAATCGAGAGGAGAATAGGGTAGAAGGAGAGAAAGATACGAAAGTCCAAACTTCACCTAAAGAAATCTTTCCGCTTATTCAAAACATATCACCTGCAATGCTTTTTCATTTAACACTAGTAGACCTCTTTATAGACTTTACATGACTTGCTTTCCACCTACATGTATCTTTCCACAATGATTCAACAAGAATTTTAAATATAGGCTTAACATTTAATTTCTAATTTTGGAAATTTTGGGTTCAGACTCTCTGGTGCTTAGTTATGGTTGAGGTGGTTTTGTTATCCATTCATTTTATGCACCTCGTTATATGCCGTTGATCTTTATCGCATATGCAGACATTCATTCTTATAATTGTGGGATTATATTTCTCTATATTACTGTTATGCCACAATCTACTGAGAACTATGATGCGAAAGCTAACAGGCCTGGTCTATGGACCGTCATTCACATGGGCGAATGTGTTCTTGGATATATTTGAGAAATGCATGTGCATCCCTTACTGTTTTTAGAGCATGGTCAAGATAAGATTGATTGGAGCGTGTAGACATATCAGTTTTTTTTGTTAAAACTACAAATAAAAGGAGAACAATGTATAATCTTAATCATATCCATCAGACCTTGTCCCAGCTTTTTGAGATCTGCACTATGGATCCTTTTTGAGTATCGCTTTATTATAACTATCTCTGATTTTATATCAAGTTTTTCTTTATCATTCTTGACAACTTCCATCATTGTTAGGTCATGCCTTTCTCTTTTTGTCTTACATACTTTAACAAAAGTTAAAAGTATCCCCTTCTTATTGGAGCATATGTCAATTGTTGTTTCACGTGGCCCTACCATATTTATCACTTTATCAAGTTGTCCTTCATTTATGCAGCTCTTACCGCTCCTTATACGTTCTTATTTCCTGCTCTATATTTCGAATTTTTAGCTTGTCCATCTTAGAATTCTAATTTCTGCTGGATTCAATTTGTTTTCTGGGATCCTCTTTATTGTCCAACATTTTGAGTCATAGAACATAGCAAACCTTATGGGTTGTTTTATAATTTTTTCCTTAAGCCATCAACATATAAAGGAAGATCAAGTTTATTTATTTTAAAAATAAACACTTAGTAGGCTGATTTACAGACATTTGCATGTTATCTCTTGGTAAACTAAAAAAAAATTTAGAGCTTCATCTTGTGGACTTGTCACTTGTGCTTTCTTTCATTCGTCAATTTGAAGACTTAACCTTCTTTATGGCTCCTTTGTAGGGTGAAATGTGCCTCTCTCCTTTATAACTCTTTTTATGTTTCTTGATTGGATATGGTGCACCATGCATTTCATTTTTACCTTTTCTCAAGTTAAACTACTAGCCTTTTCCTGATGGAATTAGATATTCCAGCTACTTCGCATTCTTGTTAGAACAATATGAACCTGAATTATTTTGCAAGATTATTAAGGCTTTAAGTTCTCCATAATTGTTGCATTTGAGTGAAAGTATAATAAAGTCGCCTGAACTTTCCTCTATATGGCATAAGTTTCACATTGCAGTCTGCTTGATTTAAAATCAGGGTTCACCGTATGGACAAGTATCAGCTTATACTGGGCATTACTGTGCTGTATTGGTAAGTATTAGTATGTTATTGATGTTTGATATAGCATAAGTCCGAACTAGCCTGTACCAAGTGGAACCGACTGGTTTCGCCAGTTTTGTGTTGTACCGACCCTTAATGCCTATTTTCTGGTGGTACTATTGTTGGGCATGAGAAGAGAGTCTCCCCTCCCAACATTGTTTCGGTACGGGAGGTGTACCTTACTGTGCCAGGGATGCCATATCGTACTGTTATGGTACCTAATACTGATACAGTGAACCTAACATTGGTCACCATATTAATTACTACATGAAAATGGACCATCCCAAGATGGATCTTGTTATTTTTGATACTCTCTTGCTATTAGATCTGTTGATATTCTGAGATCTGATTTTGCAATCAGATTTTGGAGAAAAGATACTCATAGATTTGAAGATTTGATAAGTCAGCTGGTTTCTGGCATTAGATCACTTCAATTTCATATGTGGCAATTCGGCCAAGATCTCTTCGTTAGTTGGGGGAAGAATCAGCACGAATCGGATTTTTTGAGGAACGTATCGAGAGAGAATTTGATTTGGTTAGACAATGTGTGGTTGGTAAACAAGGATCGGTTTTTTAGCAAGGTACGGAATGTATTGTCCAATATTCAATTGGCTAGAATCCCTTACTTGAACAAAAATAGATCTTGTGGATTCATGAAACTTAACAATGATGAGACAGCATTTGGAAAGTAGAGAGGTACTTTATCTCACATCATTAACAGAATATCGCTTCAAAAACCCTATGATCTCCCTTAAATTTCCCCTTCTACTTTCCTTAATGAAGGTGGCCTGATATAAAAATCACACTCAAACAAAAAGAAAATAATCTTTGATTATGTGCTGAAAAGTAGCAAAGTGAAAGACAAGCCCTCGATCTTCTCAATTACTGTCTCTCCACTTTTTTTTTCTTTTTCTATTTTTTGGATATCTTGCAGATTTGGTTTCTGATGAGTGGAACCCTTGTTTAAGGATTTGATCAGTCTCTAGATCTAAAACTTTTAGTGGGTTGTCTCCACAACTGAAAACTGGCTAGTTATTGTTTTCACCAGCCATGCTCAAAGTATGGACCAAGAACTCTCCATGTTCCATATATTGTAATTAATATCATCTTCCAACTAACACATATTTATGTCCTAAACCGGGATTTGAGACTGTCAAGCCCTAAACCCTCTTAAGGACTACATGACATTAACCATCCTACTCATTTACTTTCTTTTATCCACCCTCACCTTTTTCCTTTGTGTTCCCCCCCTAATTGAGCACAGTCCCAAGGTTATAGTGATTTTGAGATAGGTACTGTAGAGAGACACGTACTTGTCAATGTCAGTGAACTTGGACTTATTGCTCAACTTCTTTAGAGAAGTGAAGTTGAAATATTTGGAGTTATCCTTCATATTTAGGCTATATATGCATCTCTAATCTGTTTTAATACTATCCATGATGTGCATGGGCACTCTAAGTGGACGCAAGATAAAACCTAAATGAACTAGTTTTTCTTGTCTCCTGTGTTGACAGTCTTGTTTCAGGTCTTGTTGCCTTTGCATTAGACACTGTGACCAAGTCGATGCTATTGCTTATAATGACCGCTGAACCTTACTCTTAATTTTTTGATGGATGTAATGGAAATACTGCCAATTTTATGATGGCAGATATCTCTTTTCCTCTGCAAAAGTGATTCTTTTGTTTCTGTCCTATTTGAATTGAGCCATGACTATTTCCCATTTTATGTTAGGTTCATGAAGATGGGGAATTGTCATTGAAGCACATGCTAACTGGTCATCAGAAACCTGTCCTGATGGTTGCGTGGAGCCCTGATGACTTCCAGCTACTCACAAGTGGAATGGAAGAAGCTGTGAGGCGCTGGGATGTTCGTACTGGAGATTGCATCCATGTCTATGAAAAAGGTGGGCTTGGCCTGATTTCTTGTGGTTGGTTCCCAGATGGAAGACAAATTTTTTCTGGTGCTACAGATAAGAGCACTTGCTTGTGGGATTTGGATGGGAAAGAAGTGGAATCTTGGAAAGGGCAGCGAACAACTAGGACAAGCGACATGGCAGTCACAAAAGATGGCAGATGGATAATAAGCATATGCAGGGAAACTGCAATTCTGTTGGTTGATAGGGAAGCGAAGCTGGAGAAGCTGATTGAAGAGGACCAGACGATTACTTCATTCTCACTATCGGGGGATGACAATTTTTTGCTCTTAAATCTAGTGAACCAGGAGATTCACTTGTGGAGCATAAAGGACGATCCAGTATGTGTCACCAGATACAGAGGTCACAAACGTAGCCGGTTTCTAATAAGGTCTTGTTTTGGGGGATATAAGCAGGCTTTCATTGCTAGTGGTAGTGAAGATTCACAGGTATGAAGTTTTTATCCTTTTTGATAATTAAGATTAGTCAGCTGTGAACATTTATATGATCACTGGTCCTCGATGTTGGTCTAATGCATGATTCAATAAGACAATATCCTGTGAAAAAAAGTGAACATTGGTTATTTGTGCATTTCGTTTACTGCATTTTGCTTATGGATTTCTTTCCAGCTAGAGATATGGAATGTAGCTTAGACTGCTGGGAAAGCCTCGGTTGATGAACATGGATATATTTTGATAAGGCGTACTCGCATATTCATGTGTATTAATTCTCGCAGAGTTTTGGATTTTGAAGAGGCAATAAAGTAAAAAAGATTTTCAGCATGCACATAAGGAGAGAAAAGTATGTTAATATTCAAAATCTTGCTTTTTTTTCCCAATTGCATTTATTAGCTTCCAGCGCTGCTTAAATTTCTTAGTAATTTCACTATTTAAGATGTATATTGATTGATATGGATGTTCGATTGGTGAACTTTTTGAAATGTATAATAGCTTTACTTATTATAATGTGCAAATACTAGTCTGTCGTAGAAACAAGTTTTGTATTTTCTGATCCTATCTCTTCGAAACTTTTAATTTGGAAACCACAGCCTGCAATCCGTAGAAATCATGCGTGACAAAGTTTGCTTTGACTGCTGCAATATCAACTGTTTACAGCCATAGAAAGTTATTGAATGATAATTTGTGACTGACTGCTAGTGAATATGGAGTAGGATAAATTCATTGTTGCAATGATGCCTTTAAAACTTGTAATAAATGACCAGATATTTGTTTTTGTAACACGAATTTTGAACAAGTTAAAAGTTTTGTTTTGGCATTTTTTTCCTGTTTTGATGACTGGGATATATTTTTAAAAAATCTTCCTTTTTTAATTAACCTTAATATTTACCGCAGTTTTAAATCAAATCAATAATGTCCTCCTTTATCTTTCTTTCACTATGCTTATTGACTGTATGGTGATCTATAATTTTTGAATGACATACTTTGTCGAGTAACCAGTCATTATGTAGCCGAACCCTAGGGTGTTTGGTTGTGGAGGATTGATAATCAAAGAAATCTAACAGATCTGGGTACGTAGTTTTACAGTCTCTCTGGTTCTCTTGAAATTGTTAACTGTCTTCTTTCATAGCTTAAGAAATGAGGCTAAATCATTGCTCCGAATTTTTGTTTGGAATTTTGGTCCGTAGTGCATGCAGAACTTGTAACCTGCCGAAAAGTTGATGGTTTCAATGTCATTGCTGATGATGAGATAACTGTAATATCAGGTGTATATATGGCATAGGGGAACTGGAGATCTCATCAAGGCACTACCAGGACACTCTGGTGCTGTCAACTGCGTCAGCTGGAACCCGGCTGACCCTCACATGCTTGCATCAGCCAGTGATGACCATACCATCCGCATCTGGGGACTAAACAGGGCTCACCTGAAATGCAAAGAAGCTTACAGCAATGGAGTTGCCGACCAGTGCAATGGAAAAGGCCAATGATATGAGAACATTGAAATGGTCAAGTTCTTAATTTCCTTAAATTAGTCCATCATTGACTGGGTAAATCCATCTCTTGTTCTCCTTTTCGTGGGCACTCATAAGAAAGAAGCCTTAAACGTAAACAATTGCTACCAGCCCATAAACAATCTAATATGATTATTTGGTTCGTCCATTCATTTCTTAATTTGAGCAGCATAGAAATTTAAATTTATATTTATGGTCTGCAATATTCCTTTCTAGGTAAAATTTTTCCTTTTTCGCTGAGCTTAATATTAATTTTCAATTGCATCACTATGTTATGCTCATTCACTTTGTATGCGGAAGCGGCAAAACTTGGCCTAATATCTATCTTTATGCAGATTTCATTAGCTTTGCTGCTTGCTACCTGTAGAAAAAGTTTCCAGCCAAATGGTATTTGGTATGGGCCGTTACACATTGTTTAGTGGTGGTATACCCTTTCAAATTACCACTGAGAATACGAGATTAAAGAGAAGCATAAAAATCTTTTATATTTTTTATGTGCAACTGAGAAGTTTAGAGAAGATGCTGGTGGATGTATTTAAGTACCCTTAATGTATTTGGCACCAAGTTTGCTACTAGGATAGACCTAACAATTGAGTTTGCCGGTGCCTGGAATTATTGAGGAATGAGATAGTAAAATCACAAATTAATGTTCCAGTATCATTTAATCATCACCATCATCATTATCTTATCTTATTGCACAGATTATTAATTCTTGGCACTAAAACACCTATATGACTTGCAGCAGAAACTGTGTGCTAATATTTAGGTGTGTAAATGGGTTGAGTCTGGAACGGGTCATGAGTGATTCCGACTCAATCCGGTTTTTTGTTTGGGTCCTAATTTTGAATATAGATTCAATCTAACAGAAGATCGGGTCGGTTCAGATCCACAGCTATAATTTTTGACCAAATAGATTATTCAGGCAGGGTTGGGTTTATGCATAATCCGGATCGGTCTAGTTTGGGTCTAGGTCAGGCCCACGCGACTTTCAAAAGTTTTGCATGCTTGTTTTAGCCGTGTGGAGTATCAACTTATGGGTACGATCATATTTTAAGCTTTGTTTCCTAGGCTTTGTAATTAAGTTTGTTATGTTTCTTGTCGAGTGTCAGCTAACATGGAGCTATCGCTCAGTATATCCCAGTAGAAATGGTCTAGCAGCATCAGATCATTTTAAGACCCTAAACTCTTCATGCTTCTGCTGACTTTGGCTCCTGTTCTTCTCTGAAATAATTAATCGGTTGATGATAAATTGATGGTTTGATGATAGTGAGTATACAAGCAATAAAAATAGAGAATCTAAACCGAAAAACTTTCATGAGAAAACAGAGAAAACTGCTAGTATATTTTTATTTCCATCACCCAACTAATCTGAGAGATGTAGCAATATTGAAACCTGTCATTGACTAATAATTTCACATCTTATCGTGAGCACATCTACATCCATAGCGAGCAGCATTTCACAAGCGCAAGTTAAACTACTGATCTAATTTATGATCTAGATCACGTTCTCAAATCTCGATAACCAATCTGACTGGGATCTCACCAATCTAATTTAAGTTGATCAAGTTTATAAAATAATGCAGCACTAACAGAACACATCTTTAGAAAGATAAGAGTGGTTGTTATAATTTCATGGACAAAACACTAGTTGGCGAAAAATTAATAGAAGTCCTAAAAACTTCGATTAACATGAAAAAATCTTGCCAAACCTAAAGCATGATGGAATTTTGGGACAATCCCAAGAGCAAGTATGGTTTCATTCCTACGAAGGAATCCACACTTGGGCCAAGAAACGGGAATCCACGCAACCCGTCGGATTGATGTTGGTTCCTCCAAAGCTAGCCGCTTGCAGACCAAATTTAAAGTCAGATTTGCATAAGAAGTGTATTTGAAACTTTGGCTGTATTTTCTTTGCTACCCATCATAGATCTTTTCACCAACAACTTCTTTATGAATGATCAGTTCACTTTAACAGAGAGAATATTTCAGTAGTTCATTTGAACATTTACATGAACCTATCCAACACGCTATGAAAATGAGTTACATCGCAGTCAAGCAAGAAAAACATAGTTCGACGTGTCAAGTGAAGTAGATGGCACATGGCACATCGTAGTGTAAAGGGATATGCTTTTGGCCCAATTTAGAAAGCGGTACCTCTTACCCTTCAGTTCGCAAAGTCGCGCCTCGCTGTATCGACTTGATAGAAAGCTGCAAAAAAAATTCTCTTTTTCACTTAGATAATTGATATATAGTTAACAATGCATCAAAATTACAATATTCTTAACAATATAAACATAATAATGAAGATGATTGTTACCTACGCAAGCTAATCATCAGTGCTAATAACAATAGTTGTTTCGTAATCTTCAACTTTGTAATTAGTATGAGGAGGTGGGTCATCAACAAAAGAAAAAAAATATGAAATTAAAAATTAAAACATTTTAAAACACTAGTATATGATAAAGTTAGGGATGTTTTATGTCTCGAAACCAATCTTGAATGTATATCAATACCTTAACGGTATCCGGGGATAGGTTACTACGGAAATTATCCAAAACTTTGCTGGCAGTGCTGAAGGCAGACTCAAATACAATGGTAGAAATAGGAATTGCCAAAATATCACGTACCATCCTAGACAATATTGGATATTTTGATAATTGAATCTCTAAGAGTCTAGAATGCCAAAATTTTGATTCCTTAATGGATGAACCTGCTCAAAAAAATACATTGCAAGCCATTTTTATTAGTAATATTGACTTATATTTTAATGCAAGCATCCAAATTAGAGATCATAAAATATCTTCTCTTCCAAATACATCTCTAATTCTGACTTGGATGATTGGGCAGCTTCTTCTTGGATAAATTCTCTATAGTCTTGCAAAAAAAGACTCATCTTGTCTACCATTAGATGTAGACACCATCTCCTCCACTTGAACATAAGAGACATTTGCACCATTTGAAATTGTATAATCATTACAAAGATTTTGAAGAACATCGTATATTTTGTGGATATCAAATGAAGAACGATCACCATTACCATAGATTTTCTGAAACCAATACTTAATAAGCTTCATCTTATATCTTGGATCAAGAACAACCCCTATGGCAAGAATGTGAGAGCATTCCTTCTAATATTTGTCAAATTATTCTTGCATCTTTAAGGCCATCATTGTCACAACTGCATTTGAACTCCTAGACTCTTGAATCAACAACATCTGTATTCTCCAAATTTTATAGAAATACAAATTTGTAGTTAGACTTTTTGTTTGTGAAAAAAATTCAGATATGATGGAAAACCTTTAAGAAGTTACAAATAATAGTGCCTTGAGACCAATCTTCCTTGTTGGCCCAACTAGGCAACCCAAGAAGGGAAGGAGGGGGGGGGGGGGGGGGGGGGGGGGGGGGTGCAAATATATGCAAATTGCAAAAATAATGAAGAATTTAAAGCTTTATGCAAATTGACAACTAGGTTGCAAGAGGTGAAATCTTATGTGTATGAGTATGCTATGATAAACTTAAAGCAAGATAAGCAAAGAAAATAGAGAAGAAATAAGACACTGAAATCTTAAGTGGTTCGGCAATGCCTACTCCACAACTCATGTGGTGAAGAGTCCTAAAAGAATTGGGCTCTCAGGAACAAGGAGGAAGGAAAAGGAGAAAAAAGAGGGAAGAGAAGAGGAGAAGCCGGTGGGGTGGCCGAGCCTGGGTGGTAGTTGACCAGCCGTCGGTAGCAAGCGACAGTAGCTGCGGTGGTCGGCGGGGAGGAAGACCGAGAGAGCTCTCGGTTTGAGTCTGGAATAGAGGGAAGAATTGCTTCAATTTAACCATAAATAGAAGAATAGAGGGAAGAGTGGCTCACTGACACGTCGACGGAGGGGAAGGATCTTGGCGGAGGGTGGCTCGGTTCGATGGTCAAATGATGGCGGAGGCGGTGCTTCTGGTGATGAAGTGGACCTCAGAATAGGAGGATATCAAAGAAAATAGGGCACTCAGACAAAATAGAGAGAGAAGAGAGAACTTTGGGCGGCGGTTCTTGGCCGCGGTGGCACGCCCGCCACCAGAGAAGGAGGAGGAGGGATGTCACGCCTCGAGCCTGATGCACGATAGACACCGCACGCCTGTACGACGGACCGTATAGGCATGCAAGGCTGCAGATCATATTAAAGCAATGACAAAGTCTTAAAATTTGTTTAAGCACTAATTTATTCAAATGATTCTTACAAAAGTTTCAAAGTAACATGGCTAGCTAATAACATAAATCAAATAAATATTATAACTAATCTAACTAAAATGCCAATAAGTGAAGAATCATCAGAAATCTAGCGCACTATCCAAGTCCCGTGCGTTCATGCATCTAGATCTAAAAATAGAAAAAAAATATTATAATAAGCTAGACTAGCTCAGTATGCAACATAATACCCCAGAGTGGGGGCAAAGCAAGCCAGATATTTAATCAAAGCACAAATTAATGACCGAAAAAGAAATCACAAATTAATTAGCTCGGATTCGGTGATATGATGGTTGTTGGAGGTGGGGAGGAAGGAAAGGGTTTTATAGAGAGGGTTTTCGAATGGCTTGGCTCGGTCACCGCCGCGATTCTTGCGGCAGTTGAGCAAGATCAGCGGCTGTTCAAACGGCTGCGAGGCAGCCGTGGAATGGCTACGGGGCTGCCGTAGAACGGCCGTGACGCCTGCACTCCTGGTCATGCCAAGGAAGTGGATTGCGATCGCGATCCTTTGTCCCTCCTCTTCCTTCGGCCATGGGCGGAAGTTGGCTGGGCTTGCCGACTTCAGTCCAGTAAGGGCCATTCAAGGTCTATTCTTACAAGGGAGGTGAAGTTCAAAGATGGTGGCTCGGTTATGGGTCAATGGCAGAGGAGGGATTTTATAGAGAAATTTCAAACGACTCACCAAGGATCAGCAGCCGTGGGCAACCATGAAACGGCCGCAGCACCTCTGCAACCATTGTGCTAATGAAGCCAAAGAGGATCGCGATCACGATCCTCTATTCTGGCTCTTCAAAAGGGCCTTGGGCTGAAGTCGGCTGGAGCTGCCGACTTGAGCCCATCATTCCCACAACTTCGCATGCAACCAAGGAACCAATCAACATGTGCTGATAAGGACTGACAGTCCAGGCAATGGGTCGTCATGACAGCGACCGACTGTAGGGGCAGCTTTGCATTCAGCACACGACAGTATTACACTGCCCACGTCATAGTCGTAGTACCGACCATTGCATGGCAACTAGTGCACACCACACTGACCTAGGTAACGACAATATTGACTCCTCTATATAAAGGGGCGATCCGAGAGGCCTAAGGTTCACAAGAATTATGCAATGCAATATGATATCATGCAATATTATTTACATAGAAGTACACTTTGTTGAAATCTCTTCTTGCTATACTATTGTCTCTTTATTCTGATTTAGGCATCAAAGGATTCTCCATGATCAGAAACTCTCCAATAAGCAGACTTTTTGCAGGCTAATCCGATAGAGATCAGCTTTTCCAAATCTCGGCCAACTAGTTCAGCTCGGTTTTCACCAACCTCAGGATTAGCTGAGATGCACTACAACCTCGGTCGAAAATTGAATGGCAACACTTTCAGCAGCAATTTCTGCACACAATAACTAAAATAATGTATCTAGCTAAGATTCCACATCTTCTCACATTAAGTTTACATGTCGAGAAAATCTGGCGTTTTATCATAAAAGCTTAGGGCTAAGAAAATTTCGCGCCGAGCACGGCTTGGGCCGGGCTTGAGCAGCATCAAAATGGCACCCGCAGTTGAGACCGACCCCACATGACCGTTGGAGAAACGCGTTTGAAACCAGAAGAAGATAACAACCCACGCTAGTGAATATCCTTTGCCAGCTCATCCTTCACTCTCCTATTCTGATTAGGAGTACTCAAGAAACAAGTCGGCTCCCAAAACTCTATATATTAGAGGCCCTACTCTTTCACCACTCCTTGTTCAGAGCGGAGAAGAGTAAGAAGGCCATGGCGCTGATGTCCCAGAGCTCCGTTCTTGGGAACACCTTCCTCCAACTCAAAGCCCGTCGAGTACGTCCACATGGAGATGCCCAGGTGCTCCTCCGTCTTCGCCTAACCAGTTTCCATGAACGGGCTGAAGACCTCTTGTCCTTCCCCGAGACCACCCCGTTCCCCGAGACCATCTTCTTCTACTTCCATCTTGCCCAGCTCCCTCTCCTCCAATCTCTGCCGCGCATAGTCTCCACCGCGCTACGCCGTCTCGATACGACAACGCAGCAGCTCTGCGAGCCGCGGATGCTCCGCTTCACCTCGGAAGCCGCAGCAGCCATGCAGCAGCAGCATCCGACAACCCGAACAATGCTCGAGCTTCTTGTCGACGTGAGCGTCCTCCATGCACGCGAGTTATCGCCCAACGACATTGCAGACATGGTTAGCTCGCTCCGGGCGATGCCTCTCGAGAGGGAGGAAGACGACACAGCTGACAGCGTGCGGCATTATTATTTCGACAGCACCGGCCTCCTTCGTAGAGGAGAAAGAGGAGTGAGGGTTGGTCGCGCTCCGGCGAGCAGCTCTTCTATCATGAAGGTGGAGCGGTCGACTTACGTTCAAGAAGACGGATTTCAAGAGGAGTGCGCGATATGCTTGGAGGAGTTCGAAGTCGGGCGGGGAGTGAGTCGACTGCCTTGCTCCCATGCCTTCCACAGCCGTTGCTTTGATCAGTGGCTAATGAGGAGTCATCGATGCCCTCTCTGTAGACGCCCTTGTGAAGAGCAAGCTTAGGACCTTTTCGGCATGGTTGCCGGCCGGTTTCTTTCGTTCCTTCTTTTTTTTATTTATAACTTTTTCTTTCTTTACTGTAGCAGAATTGATCTTTGGTAATCCAGTTTCTAGTTTCAGTTCTTTGAAACTGATACTTAGATTGTGGAGATAATGAAAACTAAGAAATATAGTTTTGATGTTTTAAGAACCGGCAACAGTATAATTTCACCCTCACCACCACTAGTGGCAGCCACCTTCACATGCTGCTACCATCACCATGGTGACGGCCATCGCCAACCTCCATTACCATAGATTTTCTGAAACCAATACTTAATAGGGGTAATTAATTCCCCACCCTTCAAAAGACCCCGCTATAACAAAAAGTCCCGGTTGACCGGTCTTAAAATCATCCGTCCAATATCTTTACCAAGTTTAACTCCCGGTCCTTGAGCTCCTTTTATTTTTTTTTAAAAGGCCGAAAATGCCCCTGCCCTCCTCATCTCCCATTCCTAGAAGGAGAAGAAAAAGACCCCCCCTCCACCGACCATGGCCCTTCCCCGCCCGAGCTCCCTCCTGCGGCCGCCGCCGGCCCCGGCTCGCCTCCTCCCGAGCTCCCTCCCGCGACCCCGCCCCCGCCCGAGCTCCTTCCTGCGGCCACCGCCGGCCCTGGCTCGCCCCCCCGAGCTTCCTCCTGCGGCCCCGCCCCCTCCCACGGCCTCGCCCCCTCCCAAGCCCTCTCCCGCGGCCGCGCCGCTAGGATTGGCCCCGCCCCTGCCCCCTCATGAGCCCCCTTCTGCAGCCGTCGCCGGCCGCAACCCGCCTTCCTCCCACGTCCGCCACAGCACGGCCCTTTTCCGGAGCCGCCGGCCTAGCGGGAGGAGAGGTGTTCTCCGCTGCCAGTCGCGGCTGCCGCCGCCGGCAGCCCCGCCTCCCGCGGCCGCCTCCTGCGGCTGCCGCGGCTCGGCCCCCCTTCCGGCGCCACCGGCTCACGGGAGGAGAAGAAAGAAGAAAGAAGAAGGGAAGAAGAGAAGGAAAAAAAAGAAAAAGAAAAAAAAAGAAGAAAAGGAAAGAAAAAGAAGAAAAGAAAAGAAAAAAAGAAAAAAAGAAAAAAAAGAAAGAAAAGAAAAATAAAAAAAATAAATAAATGCATCAATATATATATATATGAATGAATAAATAAATAAATAAATAATATATTTTAATAAAATAAAATAATTATAAATAAATAAAGCTACTGCGGCTGGAACCCCTCCCGCGGCCGCCACAGCCTGGCCCCCTTCTGGCGCCACCGGCCTCATGGGAGGAGAAAATAGAAGAGAAGAAAGAAAAAAGAAGAAAAGGAAAAAAAGAAGAAGAAAAGAAAAAAAAAGAAGAAAATTAAAAAATAAAAAGAAAGAAAGAAAGAAAAAAAAATAAATAAATAAATAAATCCATAAATAAATAAATACATATATATATATGTGATGAACGAATAAATAAATAAATAAATAATATATTGTAATAAAATAATAAATAAATAAATAAAGTGTGTGTAGAGAAGGCTTAATTGTGTACAAAAAGAAAGAAAAAGAGAAAAAAGGGAAAACAAAAGAAAAAGAAATAAAAAGAAGATTTAAGTGTGTGTAGAGAAGGCTTAATTGTGTGCAGAGAACACTTAACTGTATGATGCACACAATTTAGTATTCTATGTATACAATTAAGTCTTTTCTGTACATACTTAACTGTGTGATGCAGAGAATACTTAACTCTGTGCAGAGAAGGAAAGAAAAAGAAAAGGAAAGAAAAAGAAGAGAAGGAAAGAAAAAGAAAAAAAGGAACGAAAAAGAAGAAAAGGAAAAAAAAAGAAAAGAAGAAAAGAAAAAAGAAGAAGAAAAAGGAAAGAAAAAGAAAAAGAAAGAAAAAGAAGAGAAGGAAAGAAAAAGAAAAAAAGGAAAGAAAAAGAAGAAAAGGAAAAAAAAAGAACAGAAGGAAAGAAAAAGAAAAAAAGGAACGAAAAAGAAGAAAAGGAAAAAAAAGAAAAAAAAAGAAAAGAAAAAAGAAGAAGAAAAAGGAAAGAAAAAGAAAAAGAAAGAAAAAGAAGAGAAGGAAAGAAAAAGAAAAAAAAGGAAAGAAAAAGAAGAAAAGGAAAAAAAAGAAAAGAAAAAAAGAAGAAGAAAAAGGAAAGGAAAAAAATACTTAACTGTGTGATGCATAGAACAGTTAACTGTGTGCAGAGAAAATATAAGTGTGTGTGCAGAGAAGACTTAATTGTGTACAAAGAATATTTAACTTAACTGTGTGATGTATAAAATACTTAACTGTGTGCAGAGAAAATTTAAATATGTGTAGAGAAGATTTAATTGTGTATAGAGAACACCTAACTGTGTGATGCACACAATTAAATGTTCTCTATATACAATTAAGTCTTCTCTGCACACACTTAATTGTGTGATGCAGAGAACACTTAACTATGTACAAAGAAGATTTAAGTGTGTGCAGAGAAGATTTAATTGTGTATAGAGAACACCTAACTGTGTGATGCACACAGTTAAATATTCTCTGTACACACTTAACTGTGTGATGCAGAGAACACTTAACTGTGTGCAGAAAAGATTTAATTCTGTACAGAGAATACTTAACGGTGTGATGCACACGGTTAAGTGCTATCTGTACGCAGTTAAGTATTCTATGTATACTATTAAGTCTGTGTGCAGAAAAGACTTAATTGTGCACATAGAATACTTAATTGCCTTCTTTTTCTTTCCTTTTTTTTCTTTTTCTTTTCTTTTCTTCTTTTTCTTTCCTTCTCTTCTTTTTCTTTTCTTTTCTTCCTTTTTCTTTCCTTCTCTTCATTTTCTTTCCTTTTCTTCCTTTTTCTTTTCTTTTCTTCTTTTTCTTTCATTTTTCTTCTTTTTTTTCCTTTTTCTTCTTTTTTTTCTTTTCTTCTTTTTTTTTTCTTTTTCTTTTTTTTGTCTTTTCTTCCACTGTATCTATCAATATCAAGAAAAGAAAAGAAAAAAAAGGAAGAAAAGGAAAGAAAAAGAATAAAAAGAAAAGAAAAAAAAAGAGAAGGAAAGAAAAAGAAGAGAAGAAAAGAAAAAGAAAGAAAAGAAGAAAAAAAGGAAATAATGAGTGAGTGAGAGTTAGGTTAGTAAGCTTGGTATACAAGTAATATAGCATTGTTAACTTAACTGTGTGCAGAGAAACCATACCTATGTGCAGGAAATAGTAAACTGTGTGCACAGAACAGAAAACTGTATTTCGAGGTTAATTAAGTATGTACTATCATTAGTTAAGTGTGTTTCAAGTTTAATCGACTATGCGCCATGCTAAGGTAAGATTTGGCTCACAAGAACAACCTATATTAAGTGTCTACCACATCATTGTAATTGATTCGAAATATTCTACAAAAATCAAATTGTTTAACTTAACTGTGTGCAGAGAAACCATACCTGTGTGCAGGAAACGGTAAACTGTGTGCACAGAACAGAAAATTATGTTTTGGGGTTAATTAAGTGTGTGTATTAGTTAATTAAGTGTGTTTCAAGCTTAATCGACTATGCGCCATGCTAGGATAAGTTTTGGCTCACAAGAAAAACCTATATTAAGTGTCTATCACATCATTGTAATTGATTCGAAACATTCTACAAAAATCAAATTGTTTAACTTAACTGTGTGCAGAGAAACCATACCTGTGTGCAGGAAACGGTAAACTGTGTGCACAGAACAGAAAATTGTGTTTTGGGATTAATTAAGTGTGTGTATTAGTTAATTAAGTGTGTTTCAAGCTTAATCGACTATGCGCCATGCTAGGATAAGTCTTGGCTCACAAGAAAAATCTTTATAAAGTGTCTATCACATCATTGTAATTGATTCGAAACATTCTACAAAAATCAAATTGTTTAACTTAACTGTGTGCAGAGAAACCATACCTGTGTGCAGGAAACGGTAAACTGTGTGCACAGAATAGAAAATTGTGTTTTGGGGTTAATTAAGTGTGTGTATTAGTTAATTAAGTGTGTTCCAAGCTTAATCGACTATGCGCCATGCTAGGATAAGTCTTGGCTTACAAGAAAAACCTATATAAAGTGTCTATCACATCATTGTAATTGATTCGAAATATTCTAAAAAATCAAATTGTTTAACTTAACTGTGTGCAAAGAAACCATATCTGTGTGCAGGAAACGGTAAACTGTGTGCACAGAACAGAAAATTGTGTTTCGGGGTTAATTAAGTGTGTGTATTAATTAATTAAGTGTGTTTCAAGTTTAATCGACTATGCGCCATGCTAGGATAAGTCTTGGCTCACAAGAGCAACCTATATTAAGTGTCTACCACGTCGTTGTAACTGATTCGAAATATTTTACCAAAATCAGATAGCTTAACTAAACTATGTGTGCAAAAACTATATCTATGTGCAGGGAACAGTAAACTGTGTGCACAAAATAGAAAACTGTGCCAGGCTCTATTAAGTGTTAAAACATTGATTAATTGTATGCCAAGCTTACTTAAATGTGTGCTATACTATATTACCTGTGTACCAAGCTTACTAACCTAACTACCATTTACTCATTATTTTCTTTTTTTTCTTCTTTTCGTTTCTTTTTTTTCTTTCCTTTTTTTTTCTTTTTCTTTCCTTCTCTTCTTTTTCTTTCCTTTTTCTTCTCTTTTTTTCTTTTCTTTTTTTCTTTTTCTTTCCTTTTTCTTCTTTTTCTTTCTTTTTCTTCCTTTTTTTCCTTTTTCTTCTTTTTCTTTCTTTCTCTTCCTTTTCTTTCCTTTCCTTTTCTTCTTTTTCTTTCCTTCTCTTCTTTTTCTTTCCTTTTTCTTCTCCTTTTTTTCTTTTCTTTTTTTTCTTTTTCTTTCCTTTTTTTCTTTTTTTTCCTTCCTTTTTCTTTCCCTTTTCTTTCTTTTTCTTCCTTTCTCTTTCCTTTTTCTTCTTTTTTTTCTTTTTCTTCTTTTTTTTCCTTTTTCTTTTTTTTCTTCTTTTTCTTTCCTTCTCTTCTTTTTCTTTCCTTTTTCTTCTCCTCTTTTTTTATCTTTTCCTTTCCTTTTTCTTCTTTTTCTTTCCTTTTCTTCCTTTTTCTTTCCTTTTTCTTCCTTTTCTTTCCTTTTTCTTCTTTTTTTCTTTTCTTCTTTTTCTTTCCTTCTCTTCTTTTTTCTTTCCTTCTTTTCTTTTTTTCTTCCTTTAGTTCATTCATATATATATATATATATATATATATATATATATATATATATATATATATATATATATATATATATATATATATATATATATATGCATGTATATATATATTTATTTATTTCCCTTTCTTTCTTTTTTTTCTTCTTTTCTATTTTTCTTTTTTTTCCTTTTCTTCTTCTTCTTTTCTTTTCTTTTTCTTTTTTTTTCTTCTCTTCTTCCCTTCTTCTTCTTTCTTCTCCTCCCGCAACGTTGCCGGCGTCGAAAGAAGACCGGGCCATGGCGGACATAGGAAGGGGCCACGAGAAGGGGCCGAGCCACCGCCACCAGCGGCCGCGGCGCGGACATAGGAAGGGGCCACGAGAAGGGGCCGAGCCACCGCCACCAGCGGCCGCGGCGCCTGCAGCAGCCGCGGCGGCCGTAGATGGCCCGCGGAGAATTCTTCTCCTCCCGTGAGGCCGTCAACGCCGGAAAGGGGTCGGGCCACGGCGGACGCGGGAGAAGGGTAGGTCGTGGCCGGCGACAGCTGCAGGACGCCACGGCAGCCCTTCTTCCTCTTCTTCGGCGCCTCCCCACCGTGGGGCAAGGGCGGGGGTATTCTCGGCGGCGCAGCAAATTGACAACTAGGTTGCAAGAGGTGAAATCTTATGTGTATGAGTATGCTATGATAAACTTAAAGCAAGATAAGCAAAGAAAATAGAGAAGAAATAAGACACTGAAATTTTAAGTGGTTCGGCAAATGCCTACTCCACTACTCATGTGGTGAAGAAGAATTGGGCTCTCAGGAACAAGGAGGAAGGAAAAGGAGAAAGAAGAGGGAAGAGAAGAGGAGAAGCAGGTGGGGTGGCCGAGCCTGGGTGGTAGTTGACCAGCCGTCGGTAGCAAGCGACAGTAGCTGCAGTGGCCAGCGGGGAGGAAGACCGAGAGAGCTCTCGGTTTGAGTCTGGAATAGAGGGAATAATTGCTTCAATTTAACCAGAAATAGAAGAGTAGAGGGAAGAGTGGCTCACTGACACGTCGACGGAGGGGAAGGATCTTGGCGGAGGGTGGCTCGGTTCGACGGTCAAACGATGGCGGTGGCGGCGCTTCTGGTGATGAAGTGGACCTCAGAATAGGAGGATATCAAAGAAAATAGGGCACTCAGACAAAATAGAGAGAGAAGAGAGAACTTTGGGCGGCGGTTCTTGGCCGCGGTGGCACGCCCGCCACCGGAGAAGGAGGAGGAGGGATGTCACGCCTCGAGCCTGATGCACGATAGACACCGCATGCCTGTACGACGGACCGTATAGGCGTGCAAGGCTGCAGATCATATTAAAGCAATGACAAAGTCTCAAAATTCGTTTAAGCACTAATTTATTCAAATGATTCTTACAAAAGTTTCAAAGTAACATGGCTAGCTAATAACATAAATCAAATTAAATATTATAACTAATCTAACTAAAATGCCAATAAGTGAAGAATCTTCAGAAATCTAGCGCACTCTCCAAGTCCCGTGCGTTCATGCATCTAAATCTAAAAATAGAAAAAAAATATTATAATGAGCTAGACTAGCTCAGTATGCAACATAATACCCCAGAGTGGGGGCAAAGCAAGCCAGATATTTAATCAAAGCACAAATTAATGACCGAAAAAGAAATCACAAATTAATTAGCTCGGATTCGGTGACATGATGGCTGCTGGAGGTGGGGAGGAAGGAAAGGGTTTTATAGAGAGGGTTTTGGAACGTGGCTCGGTCACCGCCGCGATTCTTGCGGCAGTTGAGCAAGATCAGCGGCTATTCAAACGGCTGTGAGGCAGCCGTGGAATGGCTACGGGGCTGCCGCAGAATGGCCGTGATGCCTGCACTCCCGGTCATGCCAAGGAAGAGGATTGCGATCGCGATCCTCTGTCCCTCCTCTTCCTTCGGCCATGGGCTGAAGTTGGCTGGGCTTGCCGACTTCAGTCCAGTAAGGCCCATTCAAGGCCTATTCTTACAAGGGAGGTGAAGTTCAAAGATGGTGGCTCGGTTATGGGTCAATGGCAGAGGAGGGATTTTATAGAGAAATTTCAAACGACTCACCAAGGATCAGCAGCCGTGGGCAACCATGAAACGGCCGCAGCACCTCTGCAACCATTGCGCTAATGAAGCCAAAGAGGATCGCGATCACGATCCTCTATTCTGGCTCTTCAAAAGGGCCTTGGGCTGAAGTCGGCTGGAGCTGCCGACTTGAGCCCATCATTCCCACAACTTCGCATGCAACCAAGGAACCAATCAACATGTGCTGATAAGGACTGACAGTCCAGGCAATGGGTCGTCATGACAGCGACCGACTGTAGGGGCAGCTTTGCATTCAGCACGCGACAGTATTACACTGCCCACGTCATAGTCGTAGTACCGACCATTGCCTGGCAACTAGTGCACACCACACTGACCTAGGTAACGACAATATTGACTCCTCTATATAAAGGGGCGATCCGAGAGGCCTAAGGTTCACAAGAATTATGCAATGCAATATGATATCATGCAATATTATTTACATAGAAGTACACTTTGTTGAAATCTCTTCTTGCTATACTATTGTATCTTTATTCTGATTTAGGGATCAAAGGATTCTCCATCAGAAACTTTCCAATAAGCAGACTTCTTGCAGGCTAATCCGATGGAGATCAGCTTTTCCAAATCTCGGCCAACTAGTTCAGCTCGGTTTTCACCAACCTCAGGATTAGCTGAGATGCACTACAACCTCGGTCGAAAATTGAATGGCAACACTTTCAGCAGCAATTTCTGCACACAATAACTAAAATAATGTATCTAGCTAAGATTCCACATCTTCTCACATTAAGTTTACATGTCGAGAAAATCTGGCGTTTTATCATAAAAGCTTAGGGCTAAGAAAATTTCGCGCCGAGCACGGCTTGGGCCGGGCTTGAGCAGCATCAAAATGGCACCCGCAGTTGAGACCGACCCACATGACCGTTGGCGAAACGCGTTTGAAACCAGAAGAAGATAACAACCCACGCTAGTGAATATCCTTTGCCAGCTCATCCTTCACTCTCCTATTCTGATTAGGAGTACTCAAGAAACAAGTCGGCTCCCAAAACTCTATATATTAGAGGCCCTACTCTTTCACCACTCCTTGTTCAGAGCGGAGAAGAGTAAGAAGGCCATGGCGCTGATGTCCCAGAGCTCCGTTCTTGGGAACACCTTCCTCCAACTCAAAGCCCGTCGAGTACGTCCACATGGAGATGCCCAGGTGCTCCTCCGTCTTCGCCTAACCAGTTTCCATGAACGGGCTGAAGACCTCTTGTCCTTCCCCGAGACCACCCCGTTCCCCGAGACCATCTTCTTCTACTTCCATCTTGCCCAGCTCCCTCTCCTCCAATCTCTGCCGCGCATAGTCTCCACCGCGCTACGCCGTCTCGATACGACAACGCAGCAGCTCTGCGAGCCGCGGATGCTCCGCTTCACCTCGGAAGCCGCAGCAGCCATGCAGCAGCAGCATCCGACAACCCGAACAATGCTCGAGCTTCTTGTCGACGTGAGCGTCCTCCATGCACGCGAGTTATCGCCCAACGACATTGCAGACATGGTTAGCTCGCTCCGGGCGATGCCTCTCGAGAGGGAGGAAGACGACACAGCTGACAGCGTGCGGCATTATTATTTCGACAGCACCGGCCTCCTTCGTAGAGGAGAAAGAGGAGTGAGGGTTGGTCGCGCTCCGGCGAGCAGCTCTTCTATCATGAAGGTGGAGCGGTCGACTTACGTTCAAGAAGACGGATTTCAAGAGGAGTGCGCGATATGCTTGGAGGAGTTCGAAGTCGGGCGGGGAGTGAGTCGACTGCCTTGCTCCCATGCCTTCCACAGCCGTTGCTTTGATCAGTGGCTAATGAGGAGTCATCGATGCCCTCTCTGTAGACGCCCTTGTGAAGAGCAAGCTTAGGACCTTTTCGGCATGGTTGCCGGCCGGTTTCTTTCGTTCCTTCTTTTTTTTATTTATAACTTTTTCTTTCTTTACTGTAGCAGAATTGATCTTTGGTAATCCAGTTTCTAGTTTGAGTTCTTTGAAACTGATACTTAGATTGTGGAGATTATGAAAACTAAGAAATATAGTTTTGATGTTTTAAGAACCGGCAACAGTATAATGTCACCCTCACCACCACTAGTGGCAGCCACCTTCACATGCTGCTACCATCACCATGGTGACGGCCATCGCCAACCTCCACCACTTATCAGCATCGATCGCTGCCTACTACTGACAATTACCAACTATCTTTTATCATTTGTAAAATGGTATGTTACGCAGAGTAGATTGATTATGCCAGTCCGATTCAGAACAAACACCGAAAAATAAATAATAAGATTTTTTTTAGAAAAAGATCATAACTGCCCAGTTGAACATATGTTTCTTTGAAGATCTGAGAGTATCCATCACAATCTTGGTATTGCCTTTGAAAATTCTCTCATTCTTTTCCAACAAGATGGCCCAGGTGACAGCAACAGAGAACAGGATCCATCCTTTTACATCCTTTCTTGGAATCGTTTGCTTCCTCCAGATTCCCAAAAGGCCAATTAGATAGGCAGGAATTCCACTGCTCTTTTTAGCTCGTGCAAGAAGTGTTGCCATAAGGAGGAACAATAACCACAAAAAAAGCTCAAGAATGTTTCAATTTATATTCCTAACTATTATCTGGATATACCAAGAGAGATGTACAGTGAGACTACTATGAATATTTACTCATGGGTGAGGTGACCTCTTCTATTCTGGTGCATGGTTTCTCTTGGTTAGATGATTTAATTTGGGGAGATCGAGCATCATCAATAATGACTATCAAAACAAGCTCCAAAACTAATGTAAATCTTTTCTAAATCCATTCTCACAACTTCTACAGGATGTTAGCTTAGGCCTTTCTACCCTTCTCCAAAATCCTTCAACATAGATGCAAGATCCTCTTGTCATGATCATGTCCTCCATCTGCATTAGACATGATAGTTTCTTTTCTACTAATTCTACATCACTTTGTCCTTAACCAGTGCAATCTTCTACACTTCCTTTGACATTCATCTTCCTCACTCTATCCAAGTTTTCGCCACACATCAATATTAACATTCCCAGCAACCAAACTCAATCATGTGAAATAAGATTTGTTATCTAATAATATGACTATTTCACTCCACTAGGACAACTATCTTGTTGACTGCCTAGGAGCAAGTCACTAGGCTATATTATTAACTATAGACCAATATGATGTTCATTGTTTCTTAAAATTGGAAAAAAACTCATAGTTTTCTAATTCTAGTTCGGTAAAAACCTCATAGCTATATTATTAACTATAGCTCGGTATATTATTATCTTGTTATCTAATTTTAGCTCGGTATGATGTTAAGATAGAAAAAAAATATTATGGATAAAGATTTACACCGTCCCTACTGCAACTTAAAATTCTAGAAACCCGCTTTGGCAAAACCTCAAAGTTTTCTGACCTAGCCTCCATGACCATCCTAATTAACACACTGAACCATCAATATCAGACTAGTATAGCCATAAGTATTCTTTTGCTATCATCTATAAAATCTGCACTTCGAGATCACCATCGTCAACATTTACACCAGCCTTTTTACAGGAATCTCTCAAAGGGCTCTAAGCTATGCACAGAATCCATACTCATGGTCCAAAGTCGTCGTAGCAGGGATTGCAAAATATTAATTTGAACCAACAGGACATCCTAGAGTATGGAAGTTAATCCAAACTCTTGTGCAATTTTCCCTACCATTGGACATAAACAGACTATGACAGTAGACAAGTGTGTTCATGGATATTATCCTTTACATATAAAACCTTTGACAGTTCCCTAACTCAAAATATAGAAGGCTCACCAATAAGAAACTAAAAAAGTTGCTTCCCAACCTCTCTATCTCCTTCAATTCGTCCAGAAACCAAGCAGTACAAAATTCTCACCTCAAGAAACGAGTTCCTTAAGTTTGGGCAATAAATTCTTTTCCAACTCGATCAGAAGGTTGACAGGGTTGTAAAATTAGCATTGCCCAGAGGACATGGTACTGATCAATCAGGAAGAAGGAAGAAATTCGTTTAAACTGCTCAGCATGAATCAATTTATAGAAAATTTAGAGAATTTGTACCAAAAAAAAAGGAGAAAATTTAGAGAATAGGAAAATTTACAATAGTATAACCTAAATTCCCTTTTCTCCTTAATGAATAATTAAATTAAGTTATAAAATCTCTACTTATACTAGCAAGATCTGCCCTTGCACATTCAAGTAAGATTTTTCTTCTAGTTAAAAGACATTATAGCTTTTCCGAAATAAATATGACTAGCAAAAAGCATCACGAAAAAAGCTAAAATCTTACAAGAGAGAAATTTTGACTTCTATATCGACTTTTTTTGCAATTGCTTCACCTAATTCTTTCTATGCTAGGAGATATGTCTGATCAAAATCTTTCCAAATAAGAAATTTTTTCTTTAATCGACTCGTTTATGGGCTCAAAAATTAAAATTTTGTCTCAATCACTCGATGCATTGCACCTTTACAAGATGGTGCTACATCATAGAGTTTAAAAAATTATCTAATTTCAGAAATAAGAGCATCTTAATTGGACATCCTGCAAGTGAGTTAGTCATGCCTTTGGAAGTTTGGTTCATGATGCAGTTTTCCAATGTAGCGGATCGTACTCCAGGATCCTATCCAATCCTCCCTGAGTTAGAACATTCAACATTCCAATGTACTTCATGAAGACTGCATGATCATAGATAAAGATTCAGAGTGAGATATCTTGGATGTGAAATTTGGTGGTGTAGTCTATGACAAATTGATGCTATTGCTATCGTAGGTATTATCACTTGATCGATTAATTTTTCTCGTGGCTAATTGGATGGAATTGCATCTTGATTAGGCTTTTGAATTTGCTTTATGTCAAATTAAAGATATCATTTTTTCTCATGCATGAATTCCATGAAGTAAGAGCATAGTTGGAAAGCCTGAGATAGTCAAAAACTACCTTTTCGGCACTAGTGTATCTATATATAGTAAAATAGGTCACTAAATGGTCTAGTTGTCCAACTTCTGTATATCAACAATTTCATTATATACAAGGATCTTGATTCAAGCCTCCACTTTAGATGATTGAAGAAAAATATTTTCAATCCTTGATGATAGATCCTCGTCTCTAGATATTGAAGAGAGCTTTGCTATAGGAGTTGGTAGTGCTTTAGTTAAGGGCATCGCAAGTTGAGATATGAGCTTGGCGAGTTGGACAATCTTCTCCTCCATTTGTGAGATGTCCCTTGATCCGTCGTGGTAGAAGTAATCATACTTGTTTTATCTTTCAATGAGCTTCAAGCACCGATAGATTTTCTCCTGTCTGCTTAAATTGCTTCGCATCTGGACCATAAACTAAGACCCCTAGAGTACTAAAGTTTTGATGTCGCCCTCATCTAATTGGGGAAAAAGAAAAAATTCTTCAACCCGCTCAACTCGAATCACTTTAAAGAAACTTTAGAAAATAGAAAAAATGGCGAAAGTATAGTTTAAGTCCCTTTTTTTTATTAATGCATAACAAAATTGAAGTACAATACCTTTATTTATACTAGTGAGATCCATTCTTACACAACTCTGATCAGATTTCTTTTACAATTAAAAGAGATCACAAACTTTTCAAAATTGATATGACTAATGAAAATTATCATGAAAAAGCTAAAATGTCATAGGAGATAGATTTTGATTTTAGATCTCGATTTCTACATTAATTTTGTCTTCAACAATCCACCCAATTTTTACTAGATCAAGAGATATATCTGGTCAAATTCTTTTTTGAAAAGAAATTTTTTGCTCTGACCAGCCTGTTTCAGGGCCTAAGTGATGGAATCCTTCCCAGATCAGATCAAGTATGATGTCTAGACTTCAATTAAAGTAGCTTACAAGTAAATTTCTTTTATGTTCCAACACCTATTCTACTTCTCTATTCCATGCCACTGGTCAAAACCTTGACCACATTCTTTGGCTTAGCTGTACCATGTTACATTTCTAGCAAGGCCCATATGTGGGATTCCTTAGCATGTCAGCTGATGAAGAAACTTGTGGTATATAATCACATGGTACATAATAAATTAGGCTAGCTTGCTTAGTGAGATTAAGGGAAGTTGAAGATAATTTTTACTTAACTAGTACTGAATCAGGAAGATGGACAAAAAGAAAAAAACAGAAAAAATAGAAAATCATGTCCATAAGAAATTTCCAAAAGCAGAACCACTGCATGAGGGTACAAGCTAGCAAGGCATAATCCTAATAACAGTTTGGGAGTTTGAAGAGTATAAGGTTCTATGAATTGCAAAATACTTAATACTGGTGCTCTCTTGTGCTTGTCGCCTATTGGTTCTTCAATCTTCTAGGTTTATCAATTGTGAATGTACGAAACGTCGGTATGCTACCCATATTGAGTACTGATACTGAACCGGTATGGTATGCCTTGTATTGTCCGGTTCGGATTGGTATAGTGTACCAATGCAAAGGCTTAAAAATTGTGTTGAAAGATGGAATAGAGCAAAACAAAGTTATAGCGACCATACAAATTCTAGTAGTCATCAAAGTAATGTACACCATCCCTGATCATTTGAAAGGTCTATCAGTGATGGTTGTCAATTGTTCAAGCAAAGGGCAATTAGCGTGAGTAACTAAGAAAAAAAAACTAAGATTGGGTCTAATTGGAAGCCATAGGGTCGAAAGTATAGCAACGATAAGAGTGAGGATAATAATAAGCTAATCATGCGGAAATAGAAATGAGCTAATCTAGTCAAACAAAGCTCTAGGCATTTGTTTGATCCCATATTATAAGGCTACTTTAAGTTGACAAATATGTGAGTCTATCCGGATCTATGAAGCCTGATAGTTGCTCCATGCATTTAATCTTATACTTAACACAGGGTTCAATCTTGGTCTAAATTTAATATAGGATCTAGCAATGTTCACATGTTGACCCGGCATCAAACAATAATCCCTCAACTAGTCTTCATAGCACTGCAACCTTGGCCGGAGTAGCTTTAGCAATCAAAAGAAAATAATCATCAGCAAATAACAAATGAGACAGTAGATGAGCAGTCCGTCTCAGCTGATGCACTCAGAATATTCTGTCTAACCTTTAGTTCCAACATTTTGGTCAGAGCATCAGCACATAGGATAAACATGTATGGTGACAGTGGGTAGTCCTGGCACAAACCAACATTTAATTGAAAGAATTTTGTAAAGGTCCCATTAATTAACGGAGCAAAGGACAATGCTTCGACACACCCTGTGATCCAACTAATCCACCCACTACGAAAACCCATCTGCACCAACGTATACCAGAGGAACTCCCATCTTCATCTTAATAGCCATGAAGTTTCTAGTTTTTAGAGCTCGTATCATGCATAATTTCCTAAGCCATGATATTTTGATTTCTCACAAAAGCCTTCTGCTCTAAGCTGCCTAGATCATTGAAAACAAATTGCATTCTAGTGATCAGAATCTTAACTATAATTTTATACAGCATCTGTGAGATACTGGGCTGAAGCCGGCAGCCCCAGCCGACTTCAGCCCAACACCCCTTTCGGAAGGGGCGTAGCAGGGGATCGCAAACGCGATCCCCTCCATCTTCTTCGGGCGCAGAGACGTCGCGGGCATCCCGCGGCTGCACCGCGGTCGTCCCGCGTCCACCTCGCGGCCGCATGCACGGCCGCTGACTTCGTTTCCGCCGCAATTCCCGCGGCGGAGAGCCGTTACAATGGGGCTATAAAACCCCCGTTCCTCCTCCTTCGGAGATCACCTGTGAGCCCTCCTCCTCCTCCGTCTCCTCCTCTTCATCTCTTCCCTCCTCCTCCTCTCCTTGGTGACCGGCATCCTCTTCCCGACCGTGCGCCGCCCGGACTCCCTCGTGGCCTGCCTCTGTTCCGAGATCCATCTCGGTTCCAAGCACTGCTACCGCCTCCGCTTGTCCACCGGATCGAGCAGCCGTGGCCGGGATCTGCCTCTCCGTCGACCGCCGGTGAGCCTCCCTCCTCTTTTGCCCTTGATTCCATGCCGAACAGCCCGATTTCCCTCTCTGTTTCGACCCCAAACCGAGATCTCTCTCGGTCTTTTTTCTTCCCCGTTAGCTGCCGCAACGGCCGCCGGCCGTCCCCGCAGCCGGCTGGCCGTCGACCGAGGGGTGGCCTCCGGCCACCCCGCCGCCGCCTTCCTCTTCTGCTCTCCCTCTCGGTCTTCCCCTATCGTGGGGGGGGGTTGGGGAGGAAGAAGGCCCTACGGGCCGAACAGGGCCAAGCATGGGCCCTGTTCACCGTGGGCCCGAATTGGGCCCGGACCACTGTGGGCCCAACTTGGGCCCAGTTAAAAAAAAAAAAAAGAAAAGAAAAAAAGAAGAAGAAGAAGAAAATCCGAAACCCAGTTCCGATCCGAACTCGAAACCCGGAACCCGAAGCCCGAACCCATTTGGCCAATAAATGGACCAATTAGAAGCCAACCTTGGGGGCCCTATTTAGCCGAGTCTATGCGGGCCCATTGGGCCGAGTCCGATATGGGCCCTATCAGGCCGTGCCCATTATGGGCCAACTTTGGGCTCTGTTGGGCCATGTCCAATAGTATTATTTTTGAATATTGCTTAGTCTGAAATTAACAAGAAATTAATTAAACTTTAACAGGTGAACCTGATCCGTCTACCTGAAGTAGGACTCAAGCGAGAAGAGGTAAGTAACTTAATACTTCGAGTGTGATTTCTAAATTATTTGATAAATAGATTAAATTCTGAAATATATTTTGTATTTAGTAAAATGGGTCTGGCATGTTAAATTTTTGAAAATTATGCTTTGAAATCCGTAAACTATGACTGGAAAATTTATGAAATCTGTTTTTATATATGTATTCTCAGCATGGCTATGATCTGTTCTGTTCTGTTCTGGCCCCGCCAATGGGGATTATACGTTGGACCTGTCGACTTGTAATCTGTGAGGAACCGGTTTCGACACCGCGCCACCGGTGATTAAAATAGTGGTTTCTGGACACCGGCTGCCATCGGTGGGTAAATATAGTGGATTTGGCACTTTTGTGCAACACCGGCTGCCATCGGTGGATAAAAATAGTGGATTTGGCACTTTGTGCAACCCATGCCACTGGGTTACGTGGCCGTAGCCTATCATGTTGAGATTCTGATATCATATTTTTAGAAAAATGATAATAAGTTTTGAAAACAACAAAACGATGTTATTTATGATTTATTCCAGACATTACCCTGTATTTTGATCTGATATGCTCTGACCCCACTTTAGGGTATTTTGTTGCTTACTGGGCTAGTGTAGCTCATTATTCTATTTTCTCTATTTTTCAGATCCAGAGGCTTGATCGCACGGGATTGGGGAGTGCGTTATAGTTTCCGATGATTCTTCAGTTATTGACATTTTAGTTAGTTTAGTTTGGACATTTGAATTATGTTGGCATATGCTATTTTGAAATTTTGTAAGTCTGCTTTTGAACAATTTAAATAATTATGTCATCTTTGAATAGCTGTATCTGCTTTGATATGATCTGCTGCCTTGCACGCCTGTGCGGTCCGCCGTGTGGGCGTGCGGCGTCTGCCGCGCCTCGGGCTCGGGGCGTGACAGCATCATGCGGAGTTTAATTGGTCAATAATGGAATGGTTCAAGAGCATCATTTTCTTTTCTTCTATAATCTTAGCTATAATCTTATCTAACCCTAATTCTTTTCTTCGCAAGGGTGACGAAAGCATGTTTAACATTTCCAAAACTCGGTGCTGTGGGCCTGATCATTAATAATAGCCGGGTGGCCGTGGGCCTCCCTTAATAAGACAAAGAAATTTCCAAACCAGGTGCTGGTCGCCGGTTGAGTAAAACCACTGGCGGAGCCTAGTTCCCGATTGTTAGCGTGCGTAAAACCGTGGTCGCAGCTGAGCGCTGGGTCATTGAGCTTTCTTCCATGGCCTCGGAGAAGCAGCTTCCCCGGCCTCCCCCTCCCCCCAAAATCCCAACCTCCGCCGTTCACCGCGGCGCGCTGCCCCTTCTACTTCCATCTCCCTCTCCTTCTTAGCCCGACGCGGCGCCGCCGGCAGCCTGGGCCTGCTCGCCGGAGACCCCGCCAAGCCACCAAGTCGTCTAACGTAGGAGGATGACTGGCGTGTGACGTCTGACTATTATTTATATTATATTATTCCAGCCGTGGTATGGAAAGGGACAGATTATTAGATGAGCTAACGTAAGACATGGACCCAAGTCTCTAAGTTTGCGGACCCGCGAGATCAACTATAAGACTGCGGTTGGTTCACACTTCACATCTGCGGGCTCAAAAGCGAGTGCGTGTAGAATAAGAAACCCACGACTTTAAAAGAAAAATCCGTAAATATCATAACCAGAGCTTGCCGCCTACCTAATCCCGTTTCAGTAGAGAGGCGGCCTGCACCAACCTACCACCGATTTTCTTTTTGGAGAATAACCTCCCACTAATTTTCATTTACCAATAAATATAATTACCTGATGTTTTGGATGCTAAATCCTCTTGATCAATTATACAACTTGGTTGTTTTTTTTTCTCTCTCGAAAAAGTATGCAACTCAGAAATTTGTAGGTTATACAATCAGCAAAATCATTAAATTACATATTAGACTAGGCCTATATTTATAAATAACTAGAAGTAACTTTAAGATACACCGAGCCAAATTCTGTAGGAAGAGATTTTTTTTTCTCTTCTTATGAGATTTGGGTCAGCTTACTCCAAAGTCATTTTTAGATATTTATGAATATAGATATAGCACAAATTATAATCTAATGATGCTTTTTTTTTTCTCTCCCTATGAGATTCGGACTCGCCCACTCTAAAATCACTCCTAGGTATTTATGAACATAGGTCTTGCCTATCTTATAATCTTATGATTTTGTTGGTTGTGCTAGTCGGACCCATGAATTTTATAAATTTTTCAACCGAATCATCCTAACTGGCCTTCAATTGTTTATAGCATGCACTAATACCTACCTTAGAGATTATGAGAATTTCAATTTAGTAGATTTCAATTACTAACGGCTTAAGAATGTTTTTAAAGTGATATAGATCAGAAGGGACTAACCTCACCTTTCTAACCTATACCCAGCTCCAATCCTCATGAAGCTGAATGGGTACTAAAAAGATTGAATGGGTTCTCTTACTCCAAGACTGTTCAAGATGCGAGAACAATGGCTTCGATGAATGCCTCATTCTTAGCTCTTTTTATCTATTAGCCAAGCCCACATATGTAGGATATATTTCATAAATCGGTTATATCATCGGTCTAAATAAATTAGGTATCTTTCCTAGCTAAAATTGGTTAGAATAATTTATAAAAAAAGCTTAATCTTAACAACTATAGGTACAAAGGATTTAATAAACTAATTCAGACTTGAAACGAGATGACCTTGTTCCATTTCATATATTTAGTGGAATAATTTTATATTTATTATTTTGAATTTAAGTTTCTTTGCAGCCATGTTCATGTGCACATGCATAATAGATAGTTCATAAAAAAAAGGCTTAAAATTATTTCTCACAAATGATTTGCTTTGAACTTTTGCGCCCAAAAGCCGTCACCACGAAGTGAATGCATTTATATTGATAATATATTTAGACATACAATAAGTCAGTGTGTACTTAGAAAATATCTATACTATATATAAAAGTAGAAATAATTTCTATCTAAAAATAATTCTAAACATTGAATCTTGATCTTCTCCATTTATACTGAATACCAAAAATTCCATTCTCCCTCCATCTAATACAGCCGACCTCTCTTATGTTCAATAGTCGTATATACTACAAAATTTATTAGTAAATTGTGACCATATCCTAACTTATGTCTAATCTCAAATGTGGCGATCGTCTCCTGACCTACTTGAGGATTGCTTCCCTCTGCCTTGTTCATTCCAATCCAACTGATCTTCTTCTCTTATAACTCTGCTCGCAATCTAGTCGAACTCCAATTTTCTTGCTTTCTTGATCCCATATCCATTTATGAGATTATGCTCTACTTGGAAGAACATTACTTTATTTTATTTAAATTCTAAACTTAATTGATTAATGATTTATTGCGCATATGCATGTCTATTTTTACTAGTTTTTATATCAAATTACGAGGGCAAAGATATAATGATTCAAAAAAAATCACAAAAACCTGCAAAATCAATAATTAACTAATTTTTATAAAAAATATTATATTTTTACAAAGTTTTAAAAAATAAAAATCAAAGTCAGGAAGAGAGAGGCTAATGTAAAAGCCGTTAAGTTCAGAAGAAAACAATCCCCTCTTGCCCAACGCATCCATTGTTGACCAACCATCACAGCTACGGTGAGCCGTTGAAAGGGTTTCCCACCGTAGATCCTCTTCGTCCTTGCACCAAAAAGATACCTAACGAATGCACCAAAATCAAACAAACTTGCCTGGCCCACCGAAATGCCACATCTTATCACCACACAAGTTACCCTCCACAATATATAGGGTTCAATTTGTCGGTCCCTTTTTCGAAATTTTAGAAGTGGTAGGTGAGGGAAAAGTCCCTTCAACTGCACGCACCAAACCCCGAGACCAGACCAGAATCTTTGTGTACTTCTCACCATCCCTTCTCTCCTTTCCACCCAACCCAACGCCGTCGCAGCGACGGTAGAACAAAAGCAGAACGAGAGGAGTGGAGAAGAGCGTGGGAGAGTGTTCCATGATGGAGTCGTCACAGTCCCAGAGCGTGGAGATCGCCGGGATCGCCGTCGCCGTGGTAGCCATCGCCGCCGGCGCCGCCTACCTCTACCTCACTAAGAAACCCAAGGGTACGGGCCGGCCCTCGAGAGTTTGGATTTGTTATTTCACTTTGAGTTTCTTTACAAGTTGCGATTTTTCCCGATTTATGTCTTTGTGTGTGGCTTCTATTTATTCAAAGACTCTGTTTTGATCTTTAAATCCTGGAACTGAACGTTGATTGTAGATAAAAAGCATCTTGTTTCTGTTCCTATTGGGGTGGTTGTGACTGTCTTGTCATATGCATTTGTTCGAGGGTTTTCTGGATGCTGAATGGTGGTTTTATCTATCTGTGGAACGGTGGATCGCCAAGTGCTGTTGAAAATCACTAGATCATGCCTCGTCCTCATGAAATGATTCAACTCTAACGTTTTCTGTTTGTTTGTTTGATTAAGCAATTCTTAGATTTGGGAAATGAAGCTTATTGAAGTAGATTACTGTTCTGTGGTTGTCTGCTTGAAGATTACATCTTTCGCATCTTTATTATACAATATGAAGGCTTTATGTTTTATTCTTTAGAATAGTAGGTGACTGGAAAGTGAATTGTAATGATGGTCCATTGATTGTTAGTGTGAGGATCCGTGCGGGCGTGTGTTTAGTCCCACATCGGTTATTCGCTGGGTAGATCTTGGGTACTTATACAGGATCAAGGAACCCAAATAATACCTTTAATGGCTAGCCGGAAGGTATTATTTGGGTTCCTTGATCCTGTATAAGTACCCAAGATCTACCCAGCGAATAACCGATGTGGGATTAAACACACACCCGCACGGGTCCTCACATACTCCCCCCGTTCAAGCCCTGACGTCCTCGTCAGGCTAAGGGTTCATATCTATTCAAATCTAATCACAAACACCACGATTGGCCCGTGGTCAACCCCAATAGATCCGTGCTGCAGTGTCCCCTAGTCCACATAGGTTATGAGCCGGGTTCGCTCTGATACCATTTGTAACAACCCAGGACCTCACCCAAAATGGCTAGCCGGAAGGTATTATTTGGGTTCCTTGATCCTGTATAAGTACCCAAGATCTACCCAGCGAATAACCGATGTGGGACTAAACACACGCCCGCACGGATCCTCACATACTCCCCCCGTTCAAGTCCTGACGTCCTCGTCAGGCTTAAGGGTTCATATCTATTCAAATCTAATCACAAACACCACGATTGGCCCGTGGTCAGCCCCAATAGATCCGTGCTGCAGTGTCCCCTAGTCCACATAGGTTATGAGCCGGGTCCGCTCTGATACCATTTCTAACAACCCAGGATCTCACCCAAAATGGCTAGCCGGAAGGTATTATTTGGGTTCCTTGATCCTGTATAAGTACCCAAGATCTACCCAGCGAATAACCGATGTGGGATTAAACACACACCCGCACGGGTCCTCACAGTTAGGAAGAAAAGTTTTATCGAAAATAATGCTCATTTGGATGGTTTTCTTTTTCCAGGTTGCTTGGACCCTGAAAACTTCAAGGATTTCAAACTCGTGGAGAAAAAGCAGCTGAGTCATAATGTGGCCAAGTTTCGATTCACTCTTCCTACACCTACTTCTGTCCTGGGTCTTCCTATTGGACAACATATCAGTTGCAGGTTGGTTCATTTTGTTTACATGCTTGCCATTCGCACCCATCTCACTACTGCATTTTGAATTCGCTCGAGTGATTTTTCTCATTGTACTTAAAATTCTATCATTGCTTCTAATAGGGGAAAGGACAGTCTTGATGAAGAAGTTATCAAACCATATACACCAACTACTCTGGACTCTGATCTTGGGCACTTTGAACTTGTTATAAAGGTATGCATGTTAATGTGGCATATCTTGTGCTGATTGAACTTTAAAGCACTTATTCTTTTAATATAAACCTTTCCAGTACATTAATTGGTGTTTCAAAATTCTTTATCATTTTTTGCCCAAGAATAACAGCACCAGGATCATCTAGCAACATTCAGTTTTGCTGACTTCTCCTTTTCATTATTGTGTAGATGTATCCTCAAGGAAGAATGTCTCATCATTTCCGTGAAATGCGAGTTGGAGATTGCTTGTCTGTGAAGGGACCTAAGGTATTCATTCTTGTTTTCTTCTGCAAAATACATGTGTTAACACGACATTTTACAACATCAAGAGCACTCTGTCATGGGGTGATTCCTGTTGCAATAGATCAAATTAATTCCTTTATGCAACCATGATGTTAAACTATTTTTTAAAAATAAATTTGAGTGAATTATGTTGGATGCCTTAGTTATATATTAAAATTAAGAGAGTAGACTGGTATTGTTATTGTTTTTTTTTTTTTTTTGTTCTAACATTCTGATACTATCAAACTTAGATTAACTCGGGAAAAATGGAGACAGATTTTATTTGTGAACCTGCAGAAGCTTATCTTGCTCTGCACTAACACAATTTTTCTCAAATATTTTATTGTCGTACTTGCACTTTTTTTTTCAGTTCATTATTCGCACGGTATACTTTGACTGGTTGGATACATCAAAATTCATATGAATATTCAGTGGTGCATGGCATGGATTTATATGTATTGTATCTGTGAGCAAGTTATGCAGATAGTGATTTATCACATTATGATGTTAAAGGAATCAAAAAATTCTTATATTCTTGGTGTGATTTTAATGAACGTTGATCCATTGGTTGCCTTTGTGTTCAACTTGATCTAATTATAATAAGACGGCTTTCTGTTATATTAATGTATTTTATCATTGAGGACATATTTTTGCCTTTATCTGGCCTTTTAGGTCCATCAAACACTTTATTGTAGCTTCCCAGTTGCGCCAGATATCGATTTTGACCCTTATTGTCTCCACGAGCAAACAACTTGCGCACAAGTGCTTTTCTTGCTACTTGAGATGTTAAATCCATTAGGGTAGCCTGTATCAGAATTTCTTGTTACGCTGGTAGGTGACAATTGTAATGACACTTTTGAAGTGGATTGCCACAAAATTTGTGCAATTTGTCTTCTTTTGTGGACTTCTGCTTTTGACTCATTATAACTATTCTTATATGGAAAACTTCATTATTTGTTTACATAGGTAGCCTTAGCTTGAAAACATGCCCCTGAAGATGGCCTAGTTGTTAGATAATCATTGGGTATAACTATGTAATCCCTATAAACTTGTGGTACATCAAGTGTACATAAGTAACCCTCCCTATTCAGTGCCAGCAATTATACAGCTAGTTTCCTTGTATATTCTTCCTTTTTGTTTGATAACAAAATCAACATAATAACAATCATTGCTTTTGCTTTTGCATGTCGGTTGACTATCAGTATACTGCAAAAGCATACATGTGCACGCATACATGCTCCCCCTATTTACATCTACTTGTTTGCTCTAACTAATCTACTAACTTTTTTGTCTATTTTCCTTAAACAACTCTATTGGCATTTTATTATGTTTTAGTCAATCATATCGTGAACTATTCTGAATTTGTGACACAATAAGAGTACTCCTAATTATCAAACCTGATAAGGGCATGGTGTCCCATATGAACCAGAAACTTGCCTCCTATATGTCGAATTTGATCACCCATTTGGTATGCCTTTTTATTTCCTTCTTGATCACCTCTCTTTGCTTTTCATCTTTTGTTACATTGAAATCCATGCATTCTCTAATCTTAGACCCTATGTATCAGTCTTAAAAGAAGGAAGGCAACCATATTGGCAATTTTTTTGTCCTGAAGAGCATATTGATTTTTGATAAATATCATCTATCACTTATATTAAAAGTTTATTTCTTATGAGTTCATGATAATATTTGTAATTTTATATATGACTCTTACTCATAAGTACATATCCTAATGCTTCTAATGTAGTCACTTGATGTTTTGACTGTTTATAATTATATTTAATTGGACTAGTCAGAGCAAAGTCCATCTTATGCATATACATACATGCCAGCATAGAGGCATTCATGCATTCATGCATACATGCATACATATGTGGATATATAGTACATGCTTGCATTCATTCCTATAGGAAGACTAAGATATGGTCAACTAGATTTCAAGTCGAATTTGATCAGGTGAAAGTGGAAGATGGGAGTCTGATATCGATGATCTGAGTTGTTAGATATGATCTACTACTTCTAAACTATCTATAGACAAAAAATCATGGGATTTGGAGACTTCTAGCTAATGCATCAAGTGGTCAGAACGTATAATTTAAATAATTTGATGAACTGTCTGTTTTTCTCCATTTGATGCATAGGCTAGAGTCTTGAAATCACATGATTTTTAGACTGTAAGAAATTTGGAGGTAGTAGATCACATCCAACCAAGGGGAACAAAGAGATATGAGGGAGGGAGATGTGAATATGTAATCAACACTTTTACGCCCCCTTCCCTCTCTTTTTGTTTTGTTGTACTTTTATTTATTTTATTTTATTGTGGATGATCATTTTATTTGCTAGTTCTTGTTTGCTGTTAGTCTTCCAAGCAAGTTTTCTTGGAGTACATATCTTATGGTTAAAGATGCAAAAAATAGGAAAAAACTTTAAATAGAGAAATGTGAGGGGAGAAAGAAGATAATAAAGACAAAAGTAAGTTTGTAGCAAAGACTAACATAATATCATGTATCTACCGATGTTGTGCAGTTTCAAATAAAAAAGTTTGTCTGAAGCTAGTTGTTTTATATGTACCTGAAACACTATATAACTACTAACATAATCCTTAGTCCCTTCTTGAGGTGGACTCAGGGATATTGACCATTTCCATTCTGAAACAAATCCCACAAATTGTGAATGCCTTAATGCTTTTTTCATGCAAAAGTATTCATATTTGTACATCTTTGGCACTTTGAAATTTTTCATCTTCAAAATTTTTTTCTCATGCTTACATTTTATTTCTTCTTTTCTACTTCCAGCACCATCCTTCATTCTCCTATAAAATTTAGCATTTTGCTTTTGAGCTCATCTAGTTTTATCCTTGCTCCCTGCCCATAAGGGTATGAAATAGTGAAATAAGACTTACATGAGACTCTTTAATGTTAAATGATATTCAATAATTTTTCTAAATGAATCAGAAAGGTCAATCTTAACCAGATGACCATATGCTCCCCATGGTTGCACCTTTAGATGATATTTAGTGGATTCTTCCATGGTATTGCCTTTTAGAATTGATCCTAATGCAGCATAGTTTTCTATCACATTATTGAGAATTTTTTATTTTTATTTTTTAAAAGCTTATTTTACCGAATGCTACACAGTACGCCAACTGATTTATAAAGGCATAAATGAAACTGTTGCTCTGTTACTATGCAATTTATTAGGCAATTGCGAAGCATTGCATGATTATGCTTCAGTCAAGCTGCTGAACCAAGAATATTTAACCACCATGAAATCCTATGCGCTCTCATAAGAAAAATCCTTATGCATTTATTTTGAATGTTTTTTTCCTTGTAGTGATTGTTTTACAAGGATGTACTGGTTAGTGCTGGATAAGATGGCGACTGGTTAAATTTATGTTGGATCTATGCAGATCCAATTCTGGATCCAATAACTAAAACTATGAGTTCCTTGGTCGCACATGCGGGTATAGTTTTCTTTGTTTTGTATAACTCATTTTATTCATGGCATTCTTCAAGCCATGTGCAAACATTTTGTAGAGTGGCGAATAGCATTTCCCAATCTTTAATAAATAACGGTAATGCCCTGAAAGAGTTGAACAGAAGATTCTGCTAAAACAAATGCTTCATTGGAATATGTTGCTTAAAAGAGAGATTGATGACATTATAATCAATTTTGGCAATTTTCTAAGGTCCATTAACCCTTTGGGAAAGATGTATTCCTCATTTCATTTGTTATATGGTTTGTGGGAAATCATAATGAGAAGTTATTTCAAGTCAAAATGCAATGCTCTTGCTGGAGCAATGCTAATTTAATGAGGCCAACAAGTGCACTTCCTACATATCAAATTTTAGGAAAGATTTTGTGACTAATCTGAACTTTGATTTGGTGCAATATTTTGTTCATGGCATCTTGATAGAAACTTGCCATAGATCTTGAAGTTTAATTGTCTGATAGGGTGGTCAATAGGTTATGGAATTTAAGCTCATGGAACTGTGTTTTGACACTTATAAAGGTGAATGAGTCCAGAATAGGAGGGAATATGGCAAGGACTGATATAGGATATTGTTTCATCTGTGTCACAGATATTAACCCTAGTAGCAAAACTAAAGCACATCTCAAAAAACCTCCTCTACTATAATGATTATGAAATGCTGATTTTATTTCAGGAGAATTGTTTATAATTATCCTAACGCTGCTAATAAGCCTTATCTTTGTGGTACTAGTGCGTACGGATCCGTACCGGACATACTGTACTATACTGGTACCTAACCAAGACTCAGTATGGGACTGTACTGAATCTCAGTACTTTGAACCGACCCCGTTCCATGCATACTGATACTGTACCAGCATGGTACTAGTAAGAGGTCCGATATCGTGATGACAAACCTTACTCGTCTGATATTTGTGAGGCCTGCTTTTCGGATACGAATATGAGCAATCAAGGCAAGCTCTGAACCTAACATTAGCCATTTGGGAATTGATATTGATTTTTTACCAGGGAAACTAAAGGTGGTTAGGCTTCTGCTGCAGTGTTTAAAAAACTGGCTGATGCATGGGAAAAAGTTATTGTTTTATCGATTTAAGTTCATGCATCGGGGAGCAATACTTAAACTTGCTATATACATTGTTCTGTTGGAAGGAAATAATGCTTGTACCTCTGTTGCTGTCTGGCTCATATTCTGTTTTAGTCATATCTTAGACAAGATGTTAGTCAAGCATCATTCAGTGTTTAACTTGCTTCTCTTGGGTGATCACCGTATTCATATGCATTGGATGAAAAGGCTTGATGCATCTCCTAAAAGAAGTTGCCAAATTAGCGCCTGCATACCCACATTTTTTACATGCTTAAAATTGTATCAGATGACATATAGTGCCTTCTATGCTTCTAGGGCCGTTTCAAATACCAACCTGGGCAAGTCAGAGCATTTGGAATGATAGCTGGAGGATCTGGTATAACTCCAATGTTTCAGGTGAACCATAGTCGCATTTCTTTGTGGTATCATTGGACCTAAAAGAACTTCTATATATTTTTTAATTGTATACCTCAATTCCTCATTCTACATAAATGCCAGGTTACAAGGGCAATACTAGAAAACCCGAAGGACAGAACAGAGGTTTATCTTATCTATGCCAATGTCACGTATGAAGATATCCTGCTGAAGGTAGCTTCAACTAAACCATCATCTTAATTAAAAATTATATTGTTGATGAATTCTCCTAACTGCGGAAAAGGTTTTTGTAATTGCTGAATAATATGAGTTGGTAAATTACTGCCAGTATGTCTATTTTTCTTTTATCAGAACCCCATTGATTTCATTTACTGATAATATATACAGGAAGAACTTGATGGCCTTGCCAGCAACTACCCAACTCGCTTCAAAATCTACTACGTGTTAAATCAGGTCTACTTCATTCAGATTGATCAAATTTCATATCATGTGCTTTGTGCCCACCCTTCACCTAATTCTGTTTTTTTTCCTTTTAATGCCTTGATTTGCTGCTAGTATGAACTAACATAGAAGACAGTTTTACGAGTAACATAAATTGTATTCCTTGCACATCGGCTGTTCTTTCTGTTATACTCTTTCAAATTCTTTTACCTCTTTCTGCTTCTTAGGTCTTTCTTTATCCTTGTTATTGCGTACATTTTTATCTGACTGTTGATGATTGTGCTTGTTAATTTATCAGCCCCCTGATCATTGGAATGGTGGTGTTGGTTTTGTTTCAAAGGAAATGATTCAAGCGCATTGTCCTGCACCAGCACCTGACATCCAGGTACCCTGTTTTAATATTTTCTAATTGACAAGCAAGAACTTACACATAGTTATAACCAGGCTCACAAGAGTTGTGAAATCTTGTAAATATTCTTGCTTGATTAGTTTCTAATTTCCTGATTTTTAGAAGCTTGTGCATGGTATTCGGAGCTTACGTTATGATTGGCAGGTTTTGAGATGTGGCCCACCTCCCATGAACAAGGCTATGGCTACCCACCTGGATGATTTGGGATACACAAAGGAGATGCAGTTCCAGTTCTAAGCCATTTTAGTTTGTTGTTTCTTGGCTCTGACCTCCTCAAGTATTGAAGAGGACCATAATAATGTTTAACCTCATCATGATATTGTGCTTTCGTAGAAATATTTCTAAAGATTTTTGGTGCTTTAATATTCATTAAAGAAACCCAACTTCATTCTAACTACTCAGAGAATTAGTTTTCCAAGCCTATTGAATTTGGTTACAATCCAAATTGTTGACCTAAAATGTGTTTATTAGTTCCTCATGACAGATTTCTTTCACTCTGGCACACCGTGTCATTGGCTGCAAGATGAAAGATCACCAGTTGTAGCTGCATCAAACCCGCATCCATGTCTGATAAGAACTTGTGACGGGTTCCGACAAAATCCTTAGAACAGAATATTTTTAACTCTCTCTTATCTTGGATTAGGTGGTGGTGGCAAAGGGTCATCTCCATTGCTGCAGCTCAAATTTCTCAACCCCTTGCCTTGATCCTGTTTCCTGAATTGTCAGCGTGGCAAGGTATCCTATACTTATTTAATTTTAGATGCAAGTTTCTTATTTTAGTTTAAATTAAAGCTAATGAAGACCTAGGTTTACACACGGGAGATTGTATTACTATAGATATTAATCAATTGATTGAATGGTTATTTTCTTTCTCTTTTTTTTTTTCATGTGGAAGTAATTTTATGGATCCACCTTGAAACTCTTTTAGTATCACAATTATAATCAGCATCAAGAATACAAATTCCCCTAAGGGCTCGTTCTGTTTGCCGGAAAAGGAGGGGGAAATGTGGTCGAGAAGAAAAAGTGGCTTATGTTTGGTTAAAGGTTCCAAATGAAAGAGATGGAATAGAAGCATTTTGATGAAAATAAGAACTTGTTGGGTTTGTGGAAAGAGGAGGAAGAAAAGTGTGGTGAATATAAAAATAAAAAAATATTTTTTATTTGGTTGGAGTTTTCAAAAGACGGACGGGAAGGTATCTTTCTCATGGAAGTAAGATTTTCATATTTCATGAAAATGAAAAACCTACAAGGGATATGAAAAATTTTAATTTCCCCTGGCTGGAAATTGAGGTTATTTTTTTTTGCCAAAAACGTCCCTTTAATTTTTAGATAGAATAGAGTAAGGCTTTTCCCTTATTAAGAGTATAATATGTATTTTATATATCTTTTTCAAAAAAGTAGATTCTTAATCAAATATAAATCACTTTATAATGTGCCACTTTTTTATGATCAATCAAACATGCAAAAAATTGCTTTTTCAGGCATTACATATCTAGGCATCAACTTCTTAAAAAAACATTATAGTGAGAAAAAAAAATCTCATGAGCCAAATGAGTCCTAAGCTTCCCACCTTCCACCAGAAATAGAAACTCATGTGGGGCATGCAAAACCCATTTTCCTATGATGGAAACTAAGGTAAAATTCTTTTTTTTAGAAATACTCTTAATTCTAGTGGCTTATGCCTCTCTTTTTTTATCTTCTTGTAGTCAGTTTATTAAAGACATAAAAGATTTTATATAACTTTTTTAAGAAAGTAACTAAATATAAGCTATTCGGGAAAGTGTGTTTTTTATACCTAGGTATCAACTTTTTATGAAATACTTGCTAGTAAAGCAAAATTTTTCCATGAACCAAATGAGTCGTTAATGATCTCACTAGAAATTTTTCTGAGTTGAAAGAG